>NC_061117.1:127976882-128076462 GCF_002878395.1 Capsicum annuum
GATTATTATGTATTCAAGTAAGTCATGCTTTGTCAGTTTCGTTTCGTTGAGTCCAGGGGATACTTGTACCCAAAACATTAGCTGTGTACCTAGAGCCATGTCATGTTTTCACGATACTCTCATTCAATCCATGATCCTTAGACTTCAGACAGTCTTATAACTTAGTAAATCTCCATGATCTCATGAGCTCAGTCCGTTGTCAGATATCAGTAATATTTCGTCAGTCAACGGAATTTAGTAACTCAGTCCATGTTCAGTTCAGTAAATCATGCTCGGTGTCCATTCTGATTGGAGTAGATATTAGCACCAAGTAAACCTAAGGATGGGGACATAGATTATCAGATAAGGGTATGATCCTTAGCAGTCATCCTTGCATTCCAAAACTTTGTAGCCAGCATAGGTTGAGACATCAGCACTGTCGATGAGGGTTGATGAGGTGGATAAACACTGTTAGATAAGGGCCCCACCATTCTCGTACATGGGATACTATCAGATGAGGGTTTCCCACAGCTTGTCCTTACCAGTGGGGCGGTATTGACACCCTTCTAATTAGGGTTACAGATTGGACCCCATCTCAGCCATAATGGTGAATTAGGGGTATGTCGATTAAATACTACCTCCCACAATTTTAGTACCAGTCTTACTAAAAGAACTTAGATAGTTCTTTAGATCCAAGACTATCAGATACAGTCGACTCAGATATAGTAAGAAACTCAGATAGTTCCATCAGATTTAAGACTTTCAGATACAGTCACCCATGTTATCAGTATTCAAATTCAGTAATCATGATATCACAATGTCAGTTACAATCACGTATTTATATTTGCATTCTCGCATTCATGTTATACATTCAGCTAGCATTATTCATGCATGTTAACCCTTGCATTAGACTACCTCACATATATACTCAGTATATTTTATTGTACTGATGCATTTGCGCTATGGTGCTTTTTTTTTATGTTACACTATAGGTTCAGAGACACGAGTTCCAGATCAATAGTAGATTCCAGTTTCAATAGTCAAAATAGAAGTGAGTCCTCATCCTTCAAGGACATGATTATTTATCCACTATTTCATTGATTAGTAATTAGTTGGAGTTAGTTGGGGACATGTCCCATGAACTCTTTACTTTGATGATTCAGATAGTAGAGACTTTCAGACTAGATGCAGACTATTATGTTTCAGACTTCAGTGTTTACATTTTTGTTTTGGGTGTTGTATTACCCCACATATGTTATATCATCCACGTTATGTTCAGTATTAAACCTTATGGACTTTCAGTGCATGTTTTTCCATTATTCAGTATTTTCTTCAGTGTACAGGTGCAGATATTAGTCATGGGTTAGTTTGTGGTCCTTGGGGGTCATGAGCACCGTGTAGTATTCTGGTTCAGTAAATTAGGGTGTTACAAAAATATAGATCAACCCATACCTCTCTCCTCTCTAAATCAACCATCTCTGTCTTTTCTCCCCTTTCCCCCTTAATAGTTTCTCTCAAACTTTTCCTAACCAATAGTTTTGCAAATTTCTTCCTTCAATCCCTGACGACTTTAACCTCCGATGACAAATAGTTGGACTTCCAATTTGTTTTTGACTTTTAACTATCAATCCACGTGATAGTATTGTTCTTCGACGACAACAACTTCGAGTTCTTCATCGTCCCTTTTCTTCTTTTGCAAGTAAAACATTAGTCCTTTTTAGTTATGAAGAAAAATAGGAACTTGAGCCAACCTTTTCTAGTATTGGTTAATAATTATAATAATTGTTTCTTAAAATTGAAATGGGGACTAAAGAAAACACTAATTTATAGTATTTCTTCTTTTCTCTTTTCAGAGTCAAATATGATTTTTTGTTTTTATTGTAGTACTTGTTGTTGAACTATTGATTCGAATTATTTGTGTCTGTTATTTTTTTGAAGTTTGATTTTTGTTGTTTGTGTTTGTACAAACAAAACAACAATGTTGATGTTTTTGGTCGCTGTTGATGTTCTTGATGTTTGTGTTGTGTGTGTGCTGTGTTGGTGTTGCTAGGTTGATTTATTGTTGTTAGTGGTAAAAATAGTGTATTTGATATTAAATGGTGATATTGTTGTTGTTTTATTGAACAAAATCCTTAGACCGATGGTCAAGCAGAAAGGACCATCTAGACTTTAGAAGATATGCTTCGAGCGTGTGAAATTGACTTTAAGAGTAATTGGGATGACCACTTGCCTTTGATTGAGTTTGCATATAACAACAGTTATCATTCTAGTATTCAAATGGCTCTATTCGGAGCCCTCTATAGTAGGAGATGCAGATCTCTAATCGATTGGTTCAAAGTCGGTGAGACCGCAATGGTAGGGCCTGACTTAGTCTTCTATACCTTAAAGAAAGTTTAGTTGATCATAGAGAGGCTCAAGAAAACTCAGAGCTGATAAAAATTGTACGCAAATGTGCTCTCAAGTTTGAGATTGGTGATTATGTATACCTAAAAATCTCTTCCATGAAGGGAGTAAAAAGGTTCGGCAAGAAGGGAAAGCTCAGTCCTCGATATGTCGGTCCCTTCAAAATTCTTAGTTACTTCGAGAAAGTAACTTATCGAGTTGCCTTCAGATCTAGCTTCAGTACATCCAGTGTTTCATGTCTCCTTGCTTAGGAAGTGCATAGGTGACCCAGCAGTTGTAGTCCCTATTGAGGGCGTAGATATTCAGAACAGTCTCTCTTACAAAGAAATTCCAGTCGAAATCCTTAACTATCAGACCCGTAGACTGAGGAACAAAGAAGTCCTGCTAGTCAAAGTTCTTTGGCAGAATCAGTCCTTTGAGAGAGCATCTTGGGAGGCAGAAGCAGACATGCAGACCAAGTATCCTCACCTCTTCTCACTAATTCAGATTCAGCCTAAGGTAATGGCTTTCCTTAAGCTTATTCTATTTCATGTTCAGATTTCAGTTACAAATTTGATATTCAGTTTCATGCTCAGTTTTCCATTTCAAACTTGGTATCCTTTACCATTTCATATTCATTCGCATATTTATGATTCAGTTCAGTCATATATTAATGCATCAGATATGCATGATCATCTTGTTAGTACTTCTAGTCATGCATTCATATATCAGCTCAGTCATGAAATCATGCATCAGATATGTATTGCTTAGTATGAATCTCAGTAAATTAGAAATGTCAATCTTGTAATCATGTTTCAGTCGTTCATGTTCAGTATGTACATCAGCTTATGATTTCTCCCATCTCAGTCAGTCTCATTCGAGGATGAATGTTTCCAAGGGGGAGATATTATAAGACCCCACAAAATTTCTAAGCTTGATATAGTCCTTTAAGCTTGTCAAGGGGTCCCAGACTTAGAAAATTTTAGCTAAGTTTCCAGACTTAGTTTATTTTTTAGCCTTTAAAAGTTGACAATCTTATTTCATGACCTTAATTTCCTTCAATGGTCTATATTTTTGTTAATTCATGATCAGGGAGGTCAATAGGTGTTTCCGGACAAGTTTTGGATTTTTTGAACCTCGTTTAGATCATGTTTGGAAGTCCAAAATAGTGGACCAACGCAATCTTAGCGCGCCATGTCGCCTATTGTGTTGGTTAATATTGTTACCATACTACCAATCAAAAGTCCTGAGACATGGTACGATCATGGCGCGATGCATCGAGTATCGCGTTGAAGGCATCGACACGCCGCGTCGCCAAATGCGTTAGTGCCTAGTTTCAGTCATTAAATTACTGCATTCTTAAGGGTAATTAGGTCATTTTCCCCCAACCTTCTGCCCTTATAACAAGAAATTTAGCCCTCTTTGGGCTAAATACATTTATTATTCACAAGTTCTCAAGAACAAGAAACCATAGGTGATTAATCTCAATTAAAGAACTCAAGCTTTCTTCCATCAATCTTTAAGAAATTTTCAACTAAGGTATGTAAAGTGCTCATTCAAGGGTTTCTTTTCACCTTTGGAGCTCAAGAAACCCTTTTCAAACTATGAATTGAATTCTATGTTGTGGGTTTGATTGTACACATGTTTACGTTGTGATATGATTCCCAAGGTTTAATCTTTATTAAATTTTCATGATTACATGTTAGTATGTGGATTGAAATCCTTAAATTTAGAGTGCTTGATATAGCCATGATGTATTAGTTGTTGATTCATGCCCTAGAAAAGGTTATGCCTTCCATGTGTTTGTTAAAATACCTAATTGAATAAGAATTGTGCATTATGACCTATTTGTGATCTAAATGATGAACTCATGATGTACTCATATGTTCAAAATGACTCCCATGCTTAAACTATTCTTGTAATGATTTGGTGGAATGCTCATAAGTATGGATTTGTGAAATTATGTTATGTTAGCATGCATTCCTATTCATGTGTAAGCTTATGACTTACAAATGGTTCATGAAATCCCTCAATGGTTGTGTTGAGAATTTTTGAGTGTCATGTCCTATTTATATTCATGCTATCGAGTCCTGGGGGTATTTAATACCCAATAATTTAGCTATGTGCCTAGAGCCAATATCAGTTTTCAAGATAACCTTAGTCAAGCCATGATCAGTAGAATTTAGTCAGTCTCAAAACTCAGAAAAACTCAGTAGTATTCAATTCAGTCCTCAGTAACTCAGTCAATTAACAAAATCCAATAACATTCTGTCAGTCAACAGAATTTAGTGAACTAAGTCCAGTTCATTCTAGTATACTCAGTTCAGTATCTATTTAGTTGGGAGTAGGATTCAGCTTCAAGTGAACCCAAGGATGGAATCTCACCTGCCAGCAGAGGGTGTGATTCTTAGAAGCAGTCCTTGTGTTCCAGAACTACGTAGCTAGCGTAGGTTGAGACATCAAAACCTGTCAGATAAGGGTTGATGAGGTGGCTTAACCTGTCAGATGAGGGTCCCACCATTCTCGTTAGAGTACCTGACAGATGAGGGTCACTTACAGCTTGTCCTTACAGGTGGCGCGGTATTAATACCTCTCCAATTGGGGTTATAGATCGGACCCTAACTCAGTTATAATATCTTATTTGGGGCATGCTGGTTAGATGACTACCTCCCACAGTCTTAGTCTCAGTCTTCAGTAAAGAACTTAGATAGTTCTATAGATTTTAGGACTGTCAGATATAGTCACTCAGTTCAGTATGGAACTCAGCTAGTTTCATTAGAATCAGGACTATCAGATACACTCACCCAGATATCAAGAATATCAATTATCAATAATCCATGTTATCAGTAAACTCAGTATTCAGAATCTTTATGATTTCAGTTACAGTTATGTATTCATACATGTATCCTCACGTATTCATGTTCATGTTATCCAATCAGTTTTGTTCATATATATGAACCCTTGCATTCAGCCTTACCTCACTTTGTGTACCAGTACATTCACACATACTGACGCATACTTTTCTTTTGCACTATGGTGTTTTATACCATAGGTTCGGACACTCGGGTTCCTGATCGCCCTTAGCAGCTTAGATATCAGTAGTTAGAGTTAGTGGTGAGTCCTCATATATTAAGGACATAATTATTTCATTCTTTCAGTATTTCAGTACTTAGTTATGTTCAGTAGACTGATTTTGTTGGGGACATGTCCTATCAAATCCTTATTTAAACAGTTTAGAGGTTTCAGACTATAGCATGCCCAAACAGTTATTTCAGTTTTGGTATTATCATACCTTGTTCAGACGTTGTTTTATGCAGTATTGTTTAGTATTTGAACCTTATGGTAAGTTTTCTGACTGATTTCCTTATTTATTTTAGAACAATATTTCTATTATCCAATGCTTAGTTATAGATATTAGTCATGGGTTAGCTAGTGGTCTTTCGGGATTGTTAGCACCATGTAGCATCCGGGGTACTAGACTTGGGGCATTACAAACTTGGTATCAAATACTACGGTTCAATAAAGTCTTAGGAAGTCTGAAAGCCACATCTAGTAGAGTCTTGTGCATGGGTGTGTAGCGCGCCACATTTATGTACATGAGGCTATGAGATATTTTAGGAATAGTTTCCCTTCTTTCAGTATCCATGTTATGCAAGTGAGTATGAGCTCAAGTTAAACTCTCAGTCTAATCCTTCTTTCTCTTCCATCTACAAAAAAATGCCTCCAAAGAGGACTCAGGATAGAGGAATAAGAGATCAGCCAACCCCTCAGTCCAATCAGCCTAATTCTTTAGGAGAACATGTCTCCCCTACAGAATTTAGAGCTATTTTTAATACTAATGCTAATTCAATTATTGCTCAAAATTAATGGCCAGCTAATTTTCCATCCAATCCAGTGGCCAATTCTACTGCATCTAGTATTCGGGACTTCTCCCGAATAAATCCTCCTTCTTTTACTGGGTCTAAGTCAGATGAGGACCCTCAGGAGCATCTTGATTAGGTGCAGAAGATTACTAATATTATGGGAGTGACTGCTATCCAGAGTGCTGAGCTAGCTACATATTAGTTGTAGGATATGGCTCATACTTGGTTTAAACAGTGGAAAACAAAGAGGGCTATAGATACAGGGCCTACTGATTGGGAGGAGTTTGCCACCACTTTTCTAGATAGATTATTTCCCCTAGAGTTGAGATAAGCTAAGGTGTTAGAATTTATAAATCTCAGGTAGGGTAACATGACAATGAAAGAGTATTCTCTTAAGTTTACTCAACTAACTAGATATGTTCCTCATGTAGTTGCAGATAGCAGATCCCAAATGAGTAAGTTTATGTCTGGAGTGAATGATAGCATAATCAAAGAGTGCATGATCGCTATATTGATTAGTGAGATGGACTTAGCCAGGCTAATGATCCATGCTTAGCAGATAGAGGAGCAGAAGAATAAGAAAAGAGAAAAGTAGAATAAGAGATAGAACAAGTAGCTTCAATTTTAGTTAGCCTAAGTTAGAGGGTGGGAATTATTCTTAGTTCAGCCCAAAGTCCTTAGTTCCAGCTCCTTCTTCATCCAGTGTTCCAGTTCCTAAGTTCAAGAATAGTACAAAAGATAGGGCGCCAGGCTCTAAGTCTCAGAGCAGTGTTAGCAGTGCCCGAACTCATCCTCTTTGTCTGACTTGTGGCAAGCACCATTAGTGTATTTGCAAAGCTGGCAGTGATTTTTGTTTTAGATATGGCAAGCTAGGCCACAGAGTCAGAGATTGTCCCCAGTCAGGTTTTCAGGGTCATCCTAACCGTTACTTAGCTCTGTTCGGTTGCCCGAATTAATAGAGTGCCACCTCCAGTGCCACTGGTGGGCAACGCCTAAATAGAATTTATGTTCTTCAGTCCCGACAGGACCAGAAGAATTCTCCTAATATGGTTACAGGTAAGTTACAGATCTTTCATATAATGTTTATGCTTTGTTAGATCCAGGAGCTTCCTTGTCTTTTGTTACTCCTTATATAGTAGTTGATTTTAGAGTCAATCCCAAAATTCTAATAGTTTCCTTCTCAGTCTCTATCCCAGTGGGCAAAACTATTAGCCCGGTAGGTACACAGGAACTATCCATTTATAGTATTCCAGAAAGTCACTTCAGCAGACTTAGTCAAATTAGAGATGACTGATTTTGATGTCATTCTTGGAATGGATTGGCTTCATTCCTGCTATGCCACAGTCAACTGCAAAAACAAAATTGTCCATTTTTAGTTTTTGAATGAACCCATCCTAGAGTGGAGAGGTAATACTTCAGCCTTCAGGGGTCAGCTTATTTCCTACCTAAGGGAAAGAAAAATGATATCCAAGGGATGTGTCTATCATCTTATTCGAGTTAAGGACTCTAGTTCCAAAACTCCGAGCCTTGAATCAGTCCCAGTAGTGAATGAATATTTAGATGTGTTCCCAGAAGATCTTCCCAGAATTTCTCCTGAAAGGGAAATAAACTTTGGCATAGACCTTCTCCTAGATACTCAGTCCATATCTATTCCACCATATAGAATAGAACCAATAGAACCAATAGAACTCAGAGAACTAAAAGAACAGTTAAAGGATCTCTTATACAAGGGGTTCATCAAACCTAGTGTGTCCCCGTGGGGTGCACCAGTTCTATTCATGCAAAAGAAAGACGGTTCTCTCAGAATTTACATAGACTACCATCAGCTCAATAAGGTCACAGTCAAGAACAAGTATCCACTAACCAGAATCAATGACTTGTTTGACCAACTCTAGGGTGCTAGTTACTTCTCTAATATAGACCTCAGATCAGGCTATTGTCAGCTCAGAGTCAGAGAATGTGACATTTCAAAAATAGCCTTTCATACTCGGTATGGTCACTTTGAATTATTAGTCATGTCATTTAGTCTCACCAATGCCCCAACAAATTTCATAGACTTGATGAACCGTGTGTTCAAGCAGTATTTGGACATGTTCATCATAGTCTTCATAAATGACATTCTTATTTATTCCTGCAATGAGCATGATCATGCAGACCATCTCAGAAAAGTATTGCAGACTCTCAGAAATCATCAGTTATTTGCTAAATTTAGTAAGTGAAAATTTTGGCTAAGGTCAGTAGCATTCCTTGGTCATCTCATTTCCGATAATGGCATTAGAGTTGATCCTTAAAAGATTGAGGCAGTGAGAAACTATCCTAGACCCATCACTCCATCAGATATTAGGAGTTTCTTGGGTTTGGCTAGCTATTACAGATGATTTGTTCAGGTATTTTTGTCTATTACCTCCCCTATGTCTAGATTAACTCAGAAGAAAGTCAAATTTCAGTGGTCAGATTCATGCGAGAAGAGTTTTTAGGAGTTAAAGACTCAACTCACCTCAGCTCCAGTTTTGATTCTTCCAGATGGTCCAGTGGGTATGTCGTGTACTGCGATGCATCCAGGGTAGGTTTGGATTATGTCCTCATGCAACATGGTAAGGTCATAGCCTACACCTCTAGATAGCTTAAGCCCCATGAGAAGAATTATTTGATTCATGATCTTGAGTTAGCAGCAGTAGCCTTTGCCTTAAATATTTAGAGGCACTTCTTGTATGGGGTGCATGTAGATGTCTTCAAATATCAAAAAAGCCTTAAGTACATTTTCTCATAGAAAGATCTTAATCTCCGTCAGAGAAGGTGGTTAGAGCTCTTGAAAGATTATGACCTGAGTGTCCTTTTATCACTCGAGCAAGGCCAATATAGTGGCTGATGCTCTCTGTAGACTATCTATAGGTAGTGTATCTCATGTTGAGGATAGTAAGAAAAAGTTAACCCAGGAAGTTCATCAGTTAGCCAGACTAGGTGTCCGCTTAGTCGATTCAGCTGAAGGTAGTGTGTAGGTTCAAAATAGTTCAGAATTATCTCTAGTTTTCGAAGTTAAGGAAAAATAGGATAGAGATCCCAATCTAGTCAAAATAAAAGAGTAAGTCAAAGATCAGAAGGTAGAGGTTTTCTCCAAAGGGGGGAGATGGTGTTTTGCATTGTCAAGGTCGTCTATGTTTTCTAGGTGTTGATGACTTAAGGCAACAAATTCTTGCAGAAGCGCATGGTGTGCATTATTTTATTCATCCAGGGGCCACTAAGATGTACCATGATTTGTGAGAGATTTATTGGTGGAGTGGGATGAAGAGAGATATTATAGAGTTTGTGGCTAAGTTCTCGATATGTCAGCAAGTTAAGATTGAGCATCAGAAGCCTAGTGGGTCCATGCAGGAATTCATTATTCCCACTTGGAAGTGGGAAGAAATGAACATGGACTTTGTGATGGGTTTGCCTCGTACTCATCGTCAGCATGATTCAGTCTGGGTCATTATACACAGAATGACCAAATCAACTCATTTTTTCCAGTCCATACCTCTTATTCAGCTGAGGATTACACCAAGCTTTACATTAGAGAGTTGGTCAGATTGTATAGTGTTCCATTGTCTATTGTCTCAGATAGAGGTACCCAGTTCACCTCTCATTTTAGGAAAGTGTTCCAAAAGGGTCTTGGTACCCGAGTTCAACTCAATACAGCCTTTTATCCTCAGATCAATGGTCAAGAAGAAAGGACCATCCAGACTTTAGAAGATATGTTGCGAGTATGTGTAATTGACTTTAAGGGTAATTGGGATGACCACTTGTCTTTGATTGAGTTTGCATACAACAATAGTTATCATTCAAGTATTCAAATGGCTCTATTTGAAGCTCTCTATAGTAGGAGATATAGATCTCCAATCGATTGGTTTGAAGTTGGTAAGGCCGCAGTGGTAGGGCCTGACTTAGTCTTTGATACCTTATAGAAAGTTTAGTTGATCATAGAGAGGCTCAAGACAGCTTAGAGTAGATAGAAATCATATGTAGATATAGACAGAAAGGATCTCGAGTTCGAGATTGGTGATTATGTGTACTTAAAAATCTCTCCCATAAAGGAAGTGAAGAGGTTTGGCAAGAAGGGAAAGCTCAGTCCCCGATATGTTGGACCTTTCAAAATTCTCAGTCGCTTTGGCAAAGTAGCTTATGAGCTCGAGTTGCCTTCAGATCTAGCTTCAGTGCATCCAGTGTTTTATGTCTCCTTGATTAGGAAGTGCATAGGTGACCCAACAATTGTTGTCCCTGTTGAGGGCATAGATATTCAGAATAGTCTCTCTTATGAAGAAATTCTAGTCGAAATCCTTGACTATCAGACCCGCAGACTAAGGAACAAAGAAGTCCTTCTAGTTAGAGTTCTTTGGCAGAATCAGTCCATTGAGGGAGCTACTTGGGAGGAAGAAGTAGATATGTGGACTAAGTATCCTCACCTCTTCTCCACTAATTCAGACTCAACCGAAGGTAATGGATTTCCATAAGCTTGTACCATTTCATGTTTAGATTTCAGTTACAAACTTGATATTTAATTTCATGCTCAGTTTTCTATTTCAAACTTGGTATCCTTTACCATTGCATGTTCAGTCACGTGTTCATGAGTCAGTTTAGTCATGTATTCATTCATCAGATATGCATGATCAGTTTATCAGTACTCCCAGTCATGCATTCATATATCATCGTAGTCATGAAATCATGCATCAGATATGCATTGCTCAGTATGAATCTCAGTAAATCAGAAATGTCAGTCATGTAATCATGTTTCAGTCGTTCATGTTCAGTTTGTACATCAGCTTATCATTTATCCCATCTTTATCAGTCTCATTCGAGGATGAATGTTCCCAAGGGGGAGATATTGTAAGACCCCACAAAATTTCTAAGCTTGATTTAGTCCTTTAAGCTAAGTTTCAAGACTTAGTTTATTTTTTAGCCTTCTAAAGTTGGCAATATCATTTTGCAACCTTAATGTCCTTTAATGGTCTATAAATTTGTTAATTCATGATCAGGAAGGTCAATAGGTGTTCCCGAACATATTTTGGATTTTTCAAACCCGGTTTAGACAATGTTTGGAAGTCTAAAATAGTAGACCAATGAGATTTTGGCATGCCGCGTCGCCTATCGTATTGTTAATAGTGTTACCAGACTGCCAATCAAAAGTTCTAAGATACGGCACGATCATGGTGCGATAGGTTAAGTATCGCATCGATGCCATCAATGTGCCTCATTTCCAAACGCGTTAGCGGTTAGTTTCAGTCATTAAATGACCGCATCCTTAAGGGTAATTAGGTCATTTCCCCCCAACCTTCAGCCCTCATAACACGAAATTTAGCCCTCTTTTAGCTAAATACATTCATTAGTTCACAAGTACTCAAGAACAAGAAACCCTAGGTGATTAATCTCAATTTAAGTACTCAAACTTTCTTCCATCAATATTCAAGAAATTGTTGACTAAGATATGTAAAGTGTTCATTCAAGGGTTCCTTTTCACCCTTGGAGCTCAAGAAACCCTTTTCAAACTATTGATTTTGAAATCCATATTGCTAAATCTACCTGGTATGGACTGCTAAATTGATTCATCTTGGCTTGATTAAAAAATCCTCTCATAATCCCATGTATATTAGTCAAAGATGTGACTTTCTCAAGGCCTATTACTCTTTTTTTGTCATCAAATAGAAAGTTAGCTCATAGGGCTAGCACTGGTACTCTGCGGAAGATATGTGAATTGGCCCTTTGAAACGATATTGCTTAGGGAGGGTGACCATCTTCTAATTGAAGATAAGCACCGAAAGTAAGAGAAGTAAGGCGTTTGGGACCTATTTTAGTAGAGGAACCAACCCTAGAAAACCTGACCAAAATATAGCTGACATACCCGTCACTAACCTTACTTTGGACTATGTAGTTGATTGGCTGAGAAAAGATGGTAAGGAAAAGAGAAAGTAACACTTTTCTTAAGTGTTGATGAATCTAATCTATTGAAGAGTCAAGGTTTCTAAGGAGCACGGATGAGATGAAACATCGATCCAACTACATACCAACAGAAAGCCATTACAGGTGGTCGTATCCCATTATATTCACGTATCAATGCATAAGTGGTCATATAGTAGTTACATCATTGTGCCTAAAGTCTTATGACAGAAGGTCTCTGGTGTGTCTTAATAGCCTATTGGTATACAAGCACACAGTGCTTTAGGTTGGTTAAGCCTATGAGCATAAAGAAGGAAGTCTACACCATCCCACTAGCAAAACAAAAGGCAAGGAACTTCTTTCACTTGTATAGTATCAGGAACATGCCTAGAATAGGATTTCATAATTCCAGAGGCGCCCAATCCATTCTTACGTTATCTTCACTTCATCCTTATACACCTGCTGGACTGTCTATCCTTCTTTCCTTTTAATTAGATGGATTATATCATCCATGAGCTTAAACTTAGAGGAAAATACTTCAAGGAACAAACTTGTAGGCCTTACCTTATACCTTACCTCAACAAAAAAAGCTAAGGAGAATGACCATTCCATGCCTTAAGGTTGACTGAAGCTTCCTTCTTTCCTAGTCTCCATTACCCCAAAAATGCCTTTTTGAAGTTGGTGTCATACAAGAGGAAGAAGGGGAACTGGCAGAAGGAGTTGGTATGGTGATGGTTACCCTTGATGTGACTAAGGCAGCTTTACAGTTGGTGTGAAAATGGAGGGGAATTTTATTGGGCTGAAGGAAGGTTAATTTTTAGTGACAATTCACACTAATATTACATGAGATATGGTTGGAAGTGAGGCAACAGTCTTTCTATGTTTTTCCACTCTAACGAAGTTTCTCGATGACCCGAAGCAATGACCAAAACAATTCTCTCCACCTTTTGTGGAGGATTTTTTTTCTTCAAAAGTCCTGTCTTTCAAGGAATCTATGTCCTGAACTCGGTCCTAAAGGGGAGGTTGATCATAAGAAAGTGACTCCCCAGAGTCTGAGAAGTCTGAGGAGTGAATTTCTTGAATATTTGCGAAAGGACGTCCTCCTCCTTGGGGGCGTGATGTAAAAGGCCCAAAAGCTAATTTGGGATCAGCTCGAGGTCGACATAGAGAAAAAGCTTACCCTTCCGTCCTTGGCTCTATACCTCTTTCGTCAGCCGTTTGCTTGTTGCCAAAACCTTAACCTTTCTTTTGAATCAAAGTAGGTCGCGACTATTATATTTTAGTCGGTTGGGGTTTTCTAACTTCACTTCTTTTTCTGGTTGTTTAGCTCTGTCGATTGATGGTAGTATAAGAGATCTGTAACCACCCCTAACCTTGAGGGGGTCGTAGATTAAGTTCTGGGCTAAGGTTACCAGTTTTGTAGCCCTTCGAAACTCCTTCTAGAAAAGGTTCAGTAGATCTACCAGGTTACCGAAAATAACCAAAGAACAAAAACAACTGCACCCGATCTGGAAAAGCTATGACACAATCAAACCCGAATGAACAAAATGTTGAATTTTATCGTACCAGTCTCTACTGGCGGTTATTACTCATTTTTTACTTGCTTTTTTATTTTCCAATTATTTCTTCAATTAACAAAATGAAAGAGAATAAATAAAATTCTCTTAACTCATTCGGAAGGATCTCATAATTCAATTATCCAAGGTTGTTTATGTCTCTAGCATGACCACCTGATGAAATCTGGAGGGAAGTGGGGTAAATGGCCGATACTACTGGAGGATTCCTCTTTGGATAATAGGTATTGTAACTGGTATTCTTTCTACTCATTCGAGAGGATTCAATTATTGAGTCGGTGAGCTGATCTCGCCTTTTATCTGGACATTGTGAGTTCTCCCGATCATGATAACCAAGTGAGTGAAGGGTAGCACTGAACTGGCAAAGAGAATGAATAAGATTATGGGGCTCTGATTCCATTGATTTTGACTTTATTTTACTTAATAGAAAGAGGTTGCAAAAAAGAAAGAGAATGGATGCCACCCAAGACCGGTAAGAGCAGCGGATTCAATAGCATCGGTGAGAGAGAGAATTCCTATGGAATTAGCTTTCCTAGGGAATAGGATGTTCTAGAAAATGCTATACCAAAGATAATACATCATTCTTGAAAAGATGAAAGAACGAAGAAGAGCTCCAACCAAGAGATATTATTCACTAAAAGCGGTAAACTGATGCTATGAGGCGGAGAGAGCTGCACTTCTTGTTCTTTTTTCCCTTCGATTCTTTAATTCTTCTTTCAGGTATCGCTACCCATAACCATAAGAAGAATGTTATACTATAAGAGTGAGGTGCAAGTGCTGCATAAAGTTTGGTTATCCGTTGTTCAAGCCTTTCTTTGAGCAGAGCGCTTTCTTTCCAGTTATTGCCACGCTTATTCAAAGGGTTTTTTATTTAGAACCCTTTTATTTGATTAGTTGTAAGTAAGTGTTGGTAGGAGAGGCGGGATTATGATGAGTATATAAATCAATAAATACCAAAAAAATAAATAGCAAGATAAATTAGACATCTATGGAAAAAATAATGATGTAGAGGGCAATTGAAAAAGAGGCTCGACCTAGAGGGAGAGTGGTGGACAGGGATTCTCTACAATGACACTGTTGTAGACCAATTGAAAGAGATGTAGCACAGTTTGGTAGCGCCTTTGTTTTGGGTAAAATAAAGGGATAAAAGGCCTAGTTTTCGGTGAGCTAGTGGGAGTCAAGTATGAATTTGAATTTTCCTCGATCTAGACTTATTACCGTGATCAATTCACTACCAGTGCTATGTCGCTAAGGTTGTCTCAAAATGGATCACCCCGATTCCTTTTATGAAAGGACAAACTTTCATCAGCTGCAAATTGGAAGAGGTTTATTGTTAGTGCATTAACGTTGCAAGATTCTACTCCTAACTAAACAAGGACTTATCTGAGGATCCACCATCAGTACTAGTCTAGGAGGTCAATACTAGCGAGATTCCCCATATACCCATGAATGATTTCAGACTTTATCACACCTATTTCGGAGGATAGTTAATAGACTTGGGAAGTCACCTTCTTTTTTCTCATGCTATTACTGAAAGCTCTTTTCTTATTACTGAAAGCTCTTTTCTTAGGAAGGATTATTCCAGTTTTCAGTCTTATGACCTTCGCTATTTAACCGTTGATGGTAAGTCTACTGGTGCCATCATGAAATCATCTGGCTCATGATATGCCGATGACTTACTACTCAGAATCATGGGTTCCTTCGAGCTTCTCATAGAAATACAAAAATAGGAAGCAGACAAGACCCTACAGGTGGGCATCTCCTGCAATGCAAGTACCATTGTTCAATACCACTTGAGAAGAAAAATATTTGTCAGTACAGGTTAAAAATACAAGTATAGATAGTGGTTTGTAGCCAGGAAGGGGCCTGGAAGTGCCTACAACTACACCACTACAGTTGGCTCTACATATTTACAGAGCTAACCCCTTTCTTACATAAGTTGTTGGATCCTAAAAAACAAGCTATTCTTAGGACACACTGTTCAAGTCAAATTTCCTTACTGTCCCTTCCAAGAAATCCCTTCTAACTTCCCTATTTCCGAAGAAAGAAATAAAGGTCGAAAGCTTTCTTTCAAGAGCTTCTTTTGTTGGGCTTAGTATTCGCCAATATCTTGGTCATCTGAGCAAGAAGCATCATGTATCATTGACATAGATAGCGTAGCATGTAAAAGGAACTCCTGGATATACTTGGGCTGCTACGAACCAAATCACCAAATGGTGAGTTAATGTGAAAGCAGGTCAAGCTCCATAAAAGCCCAATAGGGGTTTTTGCAAGTGTCTTTTTGTCTTGTAAATGCATTTTTTCTATTAGAGAGCGGGGGATTCAAGTTCTTAGAAAGAGCCGTACAAGACAACTCACGTACGGTTTGGGAGGCGAGCCCTCTTAAGCGTCTACACCTCTCAAAAAAGTGAATCATATGGAACCTTCGAGAGGGACTTCTCTGAGTAAAGAGATAAGTAAGTATAAGAGTCAAAACTGGTCACTATAGCCAAATGTTGTGAAGCTCGCCTACCCGAGTCAATTATGGGAGCGCCCTACTACTAATGGGTGTCTTCGACTTGAGATAGGATACCATCATCTCAAATCCAAAGGCATAACAATAGGTAGGCATCTTCTCAACAATCTATATGAAGATCTATTGCTATACGTCAATCCAATCTCACTTCCATTCATCATCCATACTGGGGAAAGATTCTTGAATACCAGGATAAGAATAGTCAACTATGTTCTTTTCCATTATGTATGCTCTAGTAAGAAAGTTCCTTACTTCGGCTAGTAAGGATTTTCATTTTTGGCAAGTAGGTTGCTGCGCAAGAACCTTACCAGGGCTTGACATACCATGAATCCTCTTAAAAGAGAGTGGTACCTTCTTGATATATAAAATTGGTGCTGAGGATCTTATGAATGAAAGCTGGAGGGCCCAACAAGTTTGAAATCTGCCGCTGGGGTGGGGAGGAGAATCTATGATCGATCCAAAGAACCACTTCCAGATACGATTCTACTCCCTCTTCGTACTACTATGAGATTTTTTTCCCGGCTTTCTTTCATCGTATAAAGTCTGTGGTGAAAATGAGAATCACTTTGGAACTCTAAGGAAATGGGCATTTTAGGGTAGGGAGGGATCTAAAAGCTCTCCAACGTGTTGCGGAGCCTTCTAGAGAACAAACTCAGACACCTTACACCCCTTTAGAAACTGATGAACTCAGTCAATCCAATCAGGGTATGGTTTTCTAGACGACGTCCTCATTAAAGGCCTGACATCAATTCCAAACTGTTATAGCACTCGACCATATAATCCTGAATTTTTGTGATTTGTGACCTTAAGATAATCAGGTGATATTTAATAGTTTGGGTCGAGCATCTTACCTTATTAAGAGTTGTCCTTTCAGAACTTATTCTCCGAATGGATAAAGACTCGAATTAATAATCAATACAAGTCCCAATAGAAGTTGACTGACCTGGCTTTTCAATCGACGATCTACTGCTCCCTCTTAATAGCAGATGCCCATGCTTTGATTTGAAAGCCCTAGCCATCCCCAGGTATCTTGATTTTTCTATACTCAATAAGAACCCAGAATAGCGAAAATAGGTTTGTGTTCTACTTCCAAAGTCAATTGTTTGTATTTCACACTTGGTCAAAGACGACTCTCCAGTGGTTCCATTCCTTCTTAGTGTACTTCTGGGTCAATCCAAATCGAATGGGAAGAAGAGGGTCTGCTTATTTTCTTATAATTGAACAAAAGTGAGTTTTAATGGGTATACTTAGTCGTGGAGCATTCCGAGTATTTGCTTTAGGGATCATTCCTATGCATCTCCTTATTTTATAGCAGTTATTTATCCGATTCCAGAAGGTATATAGCTCTCGCCTCAGTTTTTTCTTTAAAATCGAAGACTGTTCCAATTTCCTACTAAGATGTAGAAGCAAAAAAAAAGCCTAGGTTGATCATCCAAAAACCTATTAATTCAAATCCTTATCGGCTATAATAAAGGCCTTAAAATCTTCTCATATTTAGAATTTGGTAACCGATAAGAATAAAGCACTAGAAACTTTAGGACTCTTGGATGAAATTATTATACTTGTATTTCATGCCTGTAAACTATTCCCTCAGTTGGCACGACATTGGTCTGGGCTATTTGGATGGACTTAGATCCTTTGTATTCTTTCATGTGAGGAGCCAACTTTGATCTTGATTCTCACCGCAGCCTTCGTAAGCCAAAAGAAAGCTAGGCAAGAATCTCATGGTAGTACGAAAGGGGAGTAGAATTGTATCTAGGAGTGGTTCTTTGGACCGATCATAGATTCTCGACCCCATATTTTGGCTTCCACTCCAATTGACCTCTCTTATTTCCATCCCACCGTGAGAGCTTACACTTACTCTCAGCCTCTTTGATTGCACTTTTGGAAAATTCACCTTCCCGTGGTCAAAATAAGACTTATAGATAACAATCAGACCTTACCAGGGATAGGGACCAGATTATAGTGCCTAATTAAAAAAGAATTCGGGCTTGCCTTTTAAATTCACATCGCTAACTACTTTATTTATGAATTTCATAGTAATAGAAATACATGTCCTACTGAGATAGAATTGGAACTTGCTATTCTCTTGCCTAGCAAGCAAAGATTTACCTCCATGGAAAGGATGATTCATTCGAATCAACATGAGAGTCCAACTACATTGCCAGAATCCATGTTGTCTTCCTCCAGCATTGACTTCCTTCTTACCTATGATATCTCCAAGAACTAATTCGATAGCAGTTGCATTAGAGCTAGCTTGGAAATAGAGGAGAAATCCTTATCTAAGTTGATCATTAGCGTATTTCTTCTTCTTGAGTGAAATAGTTTACTATTTCTCTATGCGCTAGGGAGTTAGACTATGCTTAGTTCTCATTTATATTTGCACTGTATGAGTTCTAGCTAGGAAACAAGCGCCACAAAGGGTTGACAGGGCAGCTCAGCTGGTGTAGTTGAAAGGTTCCAACCGATGCAATGATGGTTTTAACCACTTTCTCAGCCTTCTCACCACTGACCCTAGTTTCAAAAAGAAAAGAATTACTCTCTCAAGTGAATTAAGTCCATTCTTACATCATGAAACCTCAGCGACGATTCCAAACTAGAATCTTCCATACAATAAGGAAAAGACTATACCACCCATGTTGCAGTGAGGCTACCCATCATATTGCAGATACGATCATGAATCCAACCAGACTGATATATTCAGCTATCGATGGACAAAGCCAGAATGTCGACCATAAACAAAAGATGGTCAGGCCCCGATTCCCAAGGTTAGGCCCTTTGACACAAAAGGATAAGAGTTGATTCCTGGCGATGACTTGGTAAAGGGAATCTATGAAAGAAAGTTCTTGAATCAGGTTACGACCAGTGAGGAACCAATGAGTTCAGTTGAATAAGGTAACGAGTCTAAGGGAAGGATCAAACTTGAAAGAAATGGACAGGCATAGGCTTAATTATGAACGCAGACCCCCGATGATCAAATTCTTGGTAGGAATCATCAACTTTATAATGTTTTAATAATGGCTTATTCTTTTTTAATGATCTTTTTTATGGTTATGTCGGCGATGATAGGTGGATCTGGTAATTAGTCTATTCCAATTCTGATAGGTGTGCCTGACATGTCATTTCCATGATTAAATAATATTTCATTCTGGTTGTTGCCTCTAAGTCTCTTGATCTGGGCTCTTTCCCTCTCGACGATAAAGCTTATCCCCTATCATCTCACTATCCGACCTTGCCCTCCTGTTATTTTAAGGTCATATATAGTATTCAGAGTTTGCCTCAATTTAGTACCACTCTCGCGGGCCGCACTGAAATCGTGTTTTAGGGGGAATCTTGGAAAAATCTAGTACAAGGAGGAAACAAGGGTGGGATAAGTGAATCCGATGTGAAGGAAGGATTGTTGTGTCAATCGAAACTAGGGCTTATGTAATTGAATCAAAAATATATCACACTTTAGCCTGCTGCTTATCCCTCCCTTAACCCTCAGAGTGAAAAAGGCGCATCTCTCTTAGAGTCTCCATCCGTTTCTTATCCTTCTGGAGCCTCCCTCATTGGCCATGCATCAGACGAGACCAATTCTAATAAGGAGAAATTTCCATCGATAGGCGATAGCTTCAACGAGATGGGACGTAGAAGTGAAAACCCTAAACTTAAAACCCTACCCTTCTTTACTACTCACTATCTAAGGAGAAAATCCAAAAGTTGGTTCTCAAGAAAGCTAGAGCCAAGATTTAACTACAACTTCTTGTCATTTTTGGCTCCTTATTCTTTCACCCGAGATCTAAGTCAGCACCGGCAAGTCTCTCATGATTCCTCACGACCGCGCCATCTTGGAAGCAAGCTACCTCTTGCCTATCTCACCCCCTTCCTTCAGTTGGGTGAGCCTTTACTTTTTGGATCATCTTATAAAATATAGATTGACACATTCAATGAAGAAGCTAGTATGGCACATAATCTACTTTCTTATTCTAGGACTAGAAGATCCTCTATCTATTAGCATACCCATACCGTCTGTTAGATTAGCACTCTTTCCTCAATCAATCGTAGTAGCTGGCTGTAAGAGAGCTGACTATCTACTATCTATGTCATACCTTGGCAGGTGAATATGAGAGAGGTTGTAAGTCTATTCTCTCCTTCTCTATCTTTTGGGCCAAACATTCTGCTAGACGTCCTGGCCTGGGAGCTCCGTTCATCTTTGGTCCCAGGTACCTGTAATTGAATGCCTTAATGGAATGGAATCTATGATCTAAGTAGATTAGGTTAAGGCAAGTATGATTTCAACCCTTTTCTTATCGGGCCAGGATTAATAGCTATTCGACCTGAGAAAAGTGCGGTTAGATTCAGAATCCCCAATTTCCTCTCCTTTTAGGCGAGCTACTTTGTTTCTCAGAAAAGTTTTCACTTCTTTTTCGCTAGGTTTCATTTGATTTGTTTTGTATTGTATGATGGAAAAAAATCAAGCTACGGCTTTAAAGCTTACCTTATTCAGAAAAGGAGAAAGGGCTTTTTTACATCTGGATTCTCCAAGTCAAAACCTATCGTGAATTTTGCATACCCTTTAGGTAGTAAAGAGGGGTAAATGTAAATACATAATATATGAGGCCTCCTTCCTCTCCTTTAGAGTTGAGTCACTTCATAACTTCCTAGCCATCTATTTTAATCATGCAAGTTGGATCAGGAGATAGGAAGGATCCGACAGAAGAAGGGTAACCACATGGAGTGGTCCTATGGAGAGGTGCACCTCGGATACCCTTACTTCTGTATTTTGTATACTGTGGGGTACCCTACCTAGCATTGAGGCCATAGGCTTCCTTGTATATAAGTTCGAATTAGAATAAAGTAATGGTTTGGGAGAGCCTATGTGGAAGCCTAGTTTTTCTTTTTCAGCAGACTTCTTTGTTGAATTCCTTCAAGAAGGGAGTGAAGGCCTCAAAGAAATATTAAACATTTCCAAGATGAGCTTTCTACTCACTACCAAAGTGCTGTCGCACCTCTACTCTTTTTGGTGTATCGAGGTTATAGTCTTTACGAGGGCACCCCCTCCTAGGTCTATCCTTAATAAAAGTCCAAATAATAAGGCATCCTTGTCAACAATCCTATGGTAGCGGTTCCTTCAAGTAAGAAAAAGGTACTATTTCTTAATTCAATCCTATAAGCCCTAGTTTTGACTATCGGGGAATCATCACTTACTCTTAATGAGATGAGACTGCACCGATTGTTCATTCCTTACAAGCTGCCATAACTCAGTTTTAGAACCTTCTCTCATAGATTCCCTTCACTAAGTCATCGTTAGTAATCAGCTCTTACCCCTTAGTGTCAAAGGGTGAGTTCCTTTAGTAGGGTCCCAATAGAGTGAGATCAATTTGAGTATCCCCTGTCAGCCTTTTTTTAGGACTTTCGGATGCGGCTCCTACACCTGAACTTGGAGAAGAAGTGCAGTAAGTGAGCCCTCCTCATTCCATTTACTACAGCTGCTTATTTCCTCTTATCAACAAGTAAAGAGACTATAATGTAGAATATGTACGGGATGTGATCCTTAATTATTCACTATTAGTGGACCATTATTTCCATATCTGTAATAGTGCGAAAAGAAGGCCTGGCTTCAAGTTGTTCAAGCATAGTGGCATTGAGTTTCTCAACCCTTTGACCGCCTCATTTGGGTTAAGATGTGGCTAAAGTCTCTCAGATGGTAGAGTATATTACCCTCGAGGTATATCGAGCCTCCTGTTGTAATAATGTCTCCATTTTAGGGGAATAAGGTAATGAACTTCTTGTATTCGAAGTCTTAACCTGACTTCCTGAGCTCAGTTAATTCTTGAAGCAGTAGCTCTGAATCCAAAGCTGGATGCAGACCTTATTATTATGAAATGAAAAGGAAAAAGAGTTTTTTTATAGATGTTGAGGTGAATTTTTATTGATTTATATACTCATCATAATCCTACTGCTTCTACCAATACTTACTTACAACTAAGCAAAAAAAAGGGTTCTTAAAAGCTTATTGATTTGATTCATCCCATTTCATTTATTTGGGCGAGAGGGAGGCCGCTCTCATTACGTACATTATGTAAAGACCACTAGCTTAGTCTTGTGAGCTTAACTTTAAGCTCCTTTCTCATAACTTAAGGTTGATCTCGCTTCCCAACACTCATGAGTCTTTAGGTCGCACACGTCATCTCTATCAAACTCACCTTTTTTATATAACTAAGTCAATTGAGACTATAATTAATCTTTTGTCCTTTCCTTTTCAGGATTGAGATGGATTATTTTGATGTGAACGAAATAAGGTTTTGAGGCTTTCCTTTGTTATAGAAATCTACAGACAAGATTTGGAACTTCCAAACCAAAGCCTTGTAGTATCTCTCTAGATCTGGCAAAAGTGAAGCCTCAGCTCGGGAAGGGGAGAGTGGTCAAGTGGTGGAGGTAGGCTGGTTTTTCGAATAATCCTGCACCCATGGGCTATGGATTTTTCCATTGGTTGATTCTTTAAGTTTTAAATAAAATTAGGTCTAGACCCATAAATGAATAGGAAGTGAGGCAAGGGTCCTTCATTAACAAGGGGAAAAGAAGAGTGGGGCTTTGTTCTGGGGGGCCGCCTTGTGTAGCTTTAGAAATAAGAGAATGGATTTGTGAAATTCTCTCCAACCTTTTCTATATATCTTTAGAAGTAGATATAATATTTGCATTGTTTTTCCAACTACACGTTGCACTTTTCTTCTTTCTCATTTGAAACTAGAGCTAGAAACGCTTTATTTCATTTTGTTCCCGTTCTTTATTTCCTTCTTCTCAAATCCAAGGAGGACTTCTCATATTTAGAATCTTTCTGCGGTGTGCTCCATTTACTATTCTTTCATACTTTCTTCTTTTTACCATTCGATAGGTCAGCGAAGCCCACTCTACTGAATTGGAGAATTCTAGCATACATATCAGAGAGTGATCCAATAGTAGTAGGGGCACAATTGAGAGAATTTCAACGATTAGAAAAGAAAAATAAGAAAGTTAGTGTTCAATGTTGTAGTAAGACCACCCCTCTATAAGCTTTCCCTATCGCTCTGATGAACCTCTTTCCGCCTATTCTCTAAAGTTCAGGAACTGATTCTAGCCTATCCCTTATTTGTCCATTAAGTCTATTTTCTGCTAAAGGCAGAATGAAAAGCACCTATTATGATTGTTTGCTTCCAAACGCTTATATGGGATAACAGTTCCATTCATCATTATAAAAGAGGAACGAAGATTCCCAGTTGGGTTCTTAGATTGAGAGGCCTTGCCATATACTTTGTTTCTATTATCGCCATTATTGTCATAATTTCTTTCTTCACCATCAGAAAGATGGACAGATACGAAAGAATAGGAAATAGAGGCCAAACAAATAGTAAGGTACCAAAACGGTTGTTAAAATTGATGGAACCGGAGCCCCATAATCTCATTCATTCTCTTTTCTAGTTCAGTGCTACCCTTCACTCACTTCGTCATCATGATCGTGAGAACTTTTCTTTACTACCTAGGACCTCGATACATTTAGAAATTAGGTAGAAGAATAAATTTTCTTGCATTAGGATTTCACACTTGTACAGGTCCATTTCAATACCACGGAAAGCATCCCCATTAATCAGGTAAATCTAGGTTAACACTACTTCAGACCATAAAGACTTTTGAAGATTCGTCTCAAAGGAAGGATAAAACAAGTCAAAGCAGAAAAAAATCCTTAGTCGGAGCAATAGCTGGGGAATCATGAGCAGCAAGGCTAAAAGTGGTCTCAGGCATTCCAATTGCATAAACTCCAATCTTATTTACGTCATAGGTTTGATGATCGCTAACGCACATAAAACCAATCTCAGAACTTTTTTTGTAGGTAGAAGGAAAGAGAAAATGAGTGAAATAAAGTGGAGCAAAGGGGAGGATCTTCTTGGAATTTGCTGTCAGTGAATCCCAAGTATAATAGAGATAAAGAAAAAAAAATATCATACATGATGAAGGTACATCTGAGACCTTTTTTCCAAGAAACTATGACATAGATAGATAGATGCTAGTGTACTACAGGAAACTAGCAAGACTTGCCATTCTGATGAAAGGAATATCATCCTAATGAAAGCCTGATTCTTCCCTTATCAATGTTTGACATACCTAGTTATTCCAATTTACCTAGTTGACAATATGAATTTTATGCCTAGTGGCAACTCGAATCTTATGTTATTAGATGCCCCTCGCTTTTCAAAATGATGAATATGAAGTCCAAGAGACTACAGGTACTATGGATCCTCTGACACCCAATTGGGTTCTTTCCCAGGTCTCGACGGTGTTGCCTGAAAAGTCAAAAGTAGGTTGTAAAACCAGTTTTCAAAGGCATAAAGTACTTGTTGTATGAGGACTTTCAAATGCAGAAACCCCAATCAGGATGATTGTTCTCTCGGCTTCTGACCTCGCATACCCATGGAAGATATTTCTTTTGAAAAGTGGTACTCATTATTTTCTTTTCAAAATGGGTTGTGTCTGTCCGAGCTCCTAATCCTAGCTTTATAGTCTTATATAGTCTTATAAAGTACTTGGTCCCGTACGAACCATCAAATAAAAATCAACAATTTTTTACACAAAATAGGGAAAGAAAATAAACTAGAACAAAGCAAGAATTTAATTGATAGAGATATTAGATCTGGAGGAACCATCTAGTTACATATCCCAAAAACTTCATGGGAAAGAAACAGACTCACTTGCCCTACTTCTAAAGATAGATAGAAAAGGTTAGGGAGTCCCAGCTGCTGAGGTGGCATAGTGAGAGGTAAGAGTAATAACAACAAAATTCAACGTATGGTAAAGTAACCATTCACACTAACTTCACAGGAATAAGCAGATCAAAGGAAAACCATAAAAAAAAACAAAATACAAAATATACAAATATGTCGTACTTAAATAAGTATAATCAACATGCAGTAACTGAGAAATTAAAAAAACAAGGGCGCTTTGACATCATAATCTTTTTTTATTGTATTTTTTCACCGGGCTATGACCATGTCTCCGGAACAATCTCAATACATATAGCTCAACAAGGTCTTCTCTGTCTGAAGATAGGGATTTTAGTATAATATCAAGACTGACCTCCTGCTTCTGACTATGATTGATTTACTGACGTTGAGTTCTTAATGCTCTAGCTTGATTCTTAACTCTTAAGAGGGACTTTAGTCTTAGTTCCCCAGTATAGTTTCCAGGGAGAAAATAGAGGGAATGAAAATGCTTTTTGATCTTCTTGGTTCACCATTTATATTTATCTGGGACTGGTCAATCCTTCTGCTTATGTTTATGGGATCAAGAATAGAGTCATTGGGTAGGGAGCACACTATAGTTGGGGACTGAGTGAGTAAAGGTGCCAAGGTCGGTCACTCTCAGAGGCTCGGGCGTACCTATATGCTTATTCTGATTCACTAGCTATGGCATTCATAGCATTAATTCCTTGCATCCCTCATATTAATAAGGTAATAAGGCTCTACCCACTCAGAGTGGATAGACTTTTGAGTTTTTAGCGGTTTATGCTAAATATATGAGGGCTGCCTGTCGATTATTATGGGATGCAATGAACTCTATTCAGAGGACTGTCCTCGCACGTGTAAGGCCTACCTATTTTTTTTTAATCTATCAGTCATGAGCCTGATGAGTTGACCAATTCCGATTTACAAATCTCCTTAACTACAGAATTTAGTGAGTGTCGCCAAATTTTCTATGGATTGCTTTTTTTGTCTCTTTCACCATCAAAGTGATTTAGCATAGATTCTATATCTTGAAACCAAGATAATTTTGGCGCCGCTTTATGATAATGAAACCAACCAGCGAAAAACATTAACGCTGTAAAGACCAATGCCTCAATTGTTGTACAATAGAGTTGTAATTCACACTTGTATGACCCCAACTTTAAAAAAGAACTTTTAGGGTAATGGAGACTAGGAAATAGGGAAGCTTCAGTTAGCCTTAAGGACTTAAATCGTCATTCTCCTTAGCTTTTCTTGTTGAGGTAAGGTATAAGGTAAGGCCTGCAAGTTCGCCCCGGCCCTTGATCAGATAAAGCTGCCCGCCTTTTGGCCCACAACAAAAAATGAGCCTTACGATGAGTCGCAAACATTCCCCATGTTGCGGTTCCCAATAATGCATCCCCCTTTACTTAGTATAGTAGGGAATGAAAGGTTGGACAGTTTGTTTTTCTTTCCTGTCCAGTATTTTCAATCCAAGGAAGGAGGATATTCAAAAAAAGAAAATGAGAATGCCAAATTTAGGATTTTTCTAGTTAGAATGGACTGGCCGTACCTATCCAATCATCCTTTCCTGCATCTTTCTTTTTATTCTTAGGTCGGCTTTGCGCAGATAGATCTTAACCTGGGGAGATTGTTGCCCCTTAAGGTATGCCCTTTCGAAGCAGCAAACCATAGGGGCTTTTAGATAGTTTCTTTTGAAAAAAGCAATCCAAAGTATGACTCCCTCTTATTGACAAGGCCAACTCCTTTACTAGTTATTTCTTTAAAATCATAGATGTGCTTGAGGCACATGGAAATTGCTTTTTCAATGATATCAAAGCATCTTTGGCCTCTAGATCTGTCCAAGTTCAAAGCCCGTCAAAAGCATATGAAATCATGCAAAGGATCTGAGCCCAGTCAAATGATGTTCAGCTATCTAAACCCAAGTAGCTCTATCCGATGATCCAAGAGACCCACACCAGAGAGGAGATAACCCATTTATGATTCTAGCCAAAAAGACTAGTAAAAGGAAGGATCAAGAATGTTATATATTTCTGGAGCTAGATTAGTTGGTGATGAACAATTAAGAATGTACATCTGAGACCTTTCTTCCAAGAAACTATGACATAGATAGACAGATGCAAGTGTACTTCAAGAAATTAGCAAGCCCTTCCATTCGGATGAAAGGAGCGGTGCCAGTTAGTGCTTCTCTCCTTCCGCTAAGACTGCTTGTTCTAGGGCTCATATTATTATTCGAAGTTCAAGAAGCTAGCACAAAGGCGATAAGCATGTGGAGGTGTACGCTAAATAATGGACTTGAGTTGACCAATATGGTTTGGAGCTGACTCACTTGAATGGTTGCAAGCAGCTTATTCAACCTGAGGTAAAAATCACATACTTGATCACCTGATGCTATGGAGGGTCCCACTCCAGTATCCACTTTGATTCATGTAGCTACTATAGTGACAGCTAGCATTTTCATGATAGAAAGGTGCTCCCATTTATTTGAATACCCACCTATGGCTTTGATTGTTATTACTTTTGCAGGAGCTATAATGTCATTCCTTGCGGCAACCATTGGAATGTTACAGAATAATCTAAATAGGGTCATAGCTTATTAAATTGCATTCAATTAGGCTATATGATCTTTTCTTGTGGCATCTCTAACTATTCGATTAGCATCTTTCACTTAATAAATCACGCCTTTTTTAAAGAATTACTATTCTTGAGTGCAGGTTCGGTGACCCTACAACATTATTATGTGGGGATTACCAAAAAGGTAATTCCCTCTCTATTCCAATATCCCTAACAAGGTATAGTATCCCCTGGATCATACCTGTTGTGTTATAGAAATGTATACAATCAAAATCTAATCACGGTGATAGATTGGTAAGGATATACCTATAGTAGGCACTTCTAGGCCCCTTCCCGGCTACTGGATCACTCCAATGTAGAGGGTACCCTCTAGAAGGCTTCTCTTAAAGTAGAAAAATAGGAGTTCTAGTATTTTCAGCTATTCGATCCAAATGAGTGCCCTCACTTCGTTTTCTTACCACGATATGCCCAAAAAAAATGCAACGTATCAAAGAGCGATGACACAAATTATCAGTGACCTCCTACATAACATATGCGAGCCTTACATGGACACTTTTCAAGCGCTTAGCTTCTGCTAGTAGCGTGCCGGCAAGGCCATGTTGTTTAATTAGAAGCCTAAGCCAAGAAGGTACGAACAAAGTGAGGGGCCCTTTTAGAAGATAGGGGGAGGCTTTCTTGTGGTGGTAATTTCAAATATCTCTCCTCTTTTCTTAGCGTGCATAGTTCGCTTACAAAGGAATCTCGAGAATGATAGTATCTTCTTTCTATTTCTAATGTAATGGAGCAAGGATGGCTACATTCAGTTATTACAATTCTAAAAAATGAAAATGGGATTGTATCTTCCTCATTCAAATTTTTTTTTATGGATCTTGGTTCGCGCTTTCCGGCTTTTCCCCTCATGACAGGTCTTGTCTTGCTTGTGTTTTTACTTAATAAAATAAAGTTATACAATTAGCATATATATGTGTTCTAATGATTATTGGCCATGGTTTGCCAAAGACTTTTAGTCTTTTAAAAATAAATCACTTTCGCGCTAGCGGGCTCAGTCCATCCTCTCTCTTTATCAAACCTAAGGAAAGAAGGTTGAAGAGTGGAACTCTGTGTCTTTATCAAGCTTGCATCACTCAAGGTTCGGTGGTATTCCAAGATCGAATTCCTCCCAGGAACACACAGAACAATGGACCGTTGGCCATTGAGTGTGATATATTCCCTCATGTCTTGTATGTGGGGGAGTAGTCTCGAATCTTCAATAGTCAACAGTTCTCTGGGTCGTAACACTTTCTTATTGGATAAACCAATTGTTAAGAAAATTTCTAAGATAGCCTTTCTTACTGGACAACCTCTTGGTTACTATGGATCCTGGTCCCCATTTTCATTATCACACCACTATATAGTGTGGTTGGAATTTGAGTTGGAGGTCTTACGACTTTATCACTATGCATAGGATTTACCCTCCCCTAGAAATAAATGTAAACTTTCTCCCTGTGTTATTGTCTCGCCGGGATCTTCTCTTTTTAAAGACAAGAAAGCGCCTTCTCTGTCTAAGGTCAGGCTTGGAAAGCCTAGAGATCAGTTTGCTAATATCGCTAATTCTTATCTTCCATTCTATGGATTCTTTGATTTTCTCTAGGTCATGGTAAATATCATAGCTTTCCTCTCAGACGGTATGGCTCGATGGATAGAGGAAGATCTCTCCAACTCAAGCATGAATCAATGTCAACAATCATCGAGAGGGGTACCACCAAGCGAGATCGAGAATTGTATAGGGTTCCAAACCTATGATTCTTCAAATATCCCATAAATCTAAATAAAGTAGGGACTTCAAAGCTTGACTAAGAAGGGAGAAAGTTGACTTTGAGAAATAGCGCTAACGAGCAAGAAAGGGCCCCTTACTATAGATAGGGCGTTAGCATTTTACTAATAACAAACATATATAGGGCTGACCCTTTTTAGCTTGATTAGAATCAATTCTATGATTGAATAGCAGAAGTGCTACTTAGTATTAGAAACTCAGAGAGACAGACAGAGAGGGGACTCTTTCATACCTGCTAACACCTAGGATGAGAAGTATGTCCCTTATTTTTGAAAGGAAGAGTTCCAGACTTTGTTTCCCCTCGGTAGAGTGACTCTACTTAGTGAACTGGCATGGCATGGAGATCTATTAATCAATATAAATGTTGAGAGTGGATGGTTGTTTGCCACCTCCTTGTCTTGGAGGCTCTCTAGCTGGGAAGAGACTTGCTATCGTAACCCTTTCTCTTAGTGTATGTGAAAAAGAGTGAAGAGCTTATTTTTCTTCAGTCATAGGTTAAACAATGAGAGTCGGATTCCAACATTAAGTCCGTTGTTCCTCAGTAGCTCAGTGGTAGAGCGGTCGGTTGTTAACCGATTGGTCATACGTTCGAATCCTACTTAGGGCGATATTTGAGTTATCATTTTTCTGACCTAGTGCCTACCTCCGTTAGTGTCCTTCTCCTTTGTTTCTAAACTAGCAGAATCGTGGGACATCAAAAGCGGTAAGTTGATTGTTGGTTTTTATTCCTCATTCTCACATAGGAACACTTGGATTTTTCCATTCTTAGGGAAGGATTCACTGGAAAGATTGGAGTAATATCTTCATTAGCTGGAAGGAATTAGTCTCCACTATCATCATTTGAAGAACAAATAAGAAAAGGACTGCTGTTTAGGATAGATGGATATTGTAATACCCCGGGAAATTTTTTCGTTGAAATTTTGTGCGTAAACATGTTGGGTCCTATCTTCTAGAATGAATTATAAATTTTTTGTGCAAAATGTCTTAGATTATGACCCATATTGCATAGAGTATAGAATAAGATTTCCAACGATAGGTGGATCATCCAAAACGGACACCCGAGCGATGAGTTATGAACATTTTGATCGAACCGTGAATAGTAGTGAACAGTAAAACGTGCAGGAAAAAGTACTAAGGCCTAGCGTATTTTTGCTCCAAATTTAAATGATCATAACTCCTTGTAAATAATGATCTGGGTGATCTACTATATATCAACGAAAAGATCTGTGAGTCCTCTTTCCAATGAAATTGGTTTCATCCAATTTGTCTATCGAAGTAAAAAGTTATGATCGATCTACTTCAGCCTATCAAAAGTGAATTTTTGGGTCAACTTCATACGATCATAACTCCTTGTACATAATAATCTGGGTGAGATACTATATATCAACGTAAAGATATGAGAGTGCTCTTTCTAATGAAATTGGTTTCATCCAATTTTAATATCTAAGTAAAACGTTATGGTTGATATACTTCAAACTATCAAAACAGTCCACCAAAGGACAGATTTGAGAATTTTTTTTTATTTTTAGGGGCATTTTGGTCATTTTTCCTCACCCAAAATCCGTCCAAACCCTATATTAAAGCCTATTAGAAGCAGTATATGTTATATTTCATCAAACTCCCTCAAAAAGAAAACCCTAAGCTCCTACATCCAACTTCAAGAACCTTCAAAGTTCACCATTAATTCAGCAAATTTATTCAAGATTCCAAGTTCCTAATTTAAGAACTCCAAGAACTATCATTCAAAGGAATGATTAACATCTCAAAAATAAGTATCGATCTAAAGTTCATCATTCAAGGTATATGGGGTTTTTCAACAAGAACTCTCTTTCGTTCTTGTGCCCAAAAGTAATTTTCTTTATAAAGGCATGATTTTTATTTGATTTTTATGAATTTGAAGCATGAACCCATATCTTATGATGATTATTATGAAATCTTGATGTTTATGATTTTAAAAGATGAATTTACATGTGTGGTGATATAAAGCATGAATCTTGAATGATATTTATCATGATTTTGATATTTGGGTTCTGAATCCCCATTGAAAATTGTATTTTTTTAGAAAGTGTGTGTTATAAGCATGTTAATGTTGAATATTTGAGATATTTTGAATGATTTGACTTTTTTGTCTTAATGGAGTTATTTTGAACTTGAGAGAGAAAGAAATCTACAACGTGGTTGATTTTGATAGATGGGAAGCATGATGACTCCCGATGTATATTTATATATTACTGAAATTGTTTTAAATTGTTTTGTTGTGGATTGTCTTTGAAATGATCTGAGCTAAGTCCAGAAGAAATCTTTAGCACCGAATGGGAGGTATAAAGCAACCTTACTTCCCTAGAACTGCGTGCCCCTGTAGGAGTGAGCCTGAGGCTGATTTATATAGTGATCACTAGTTTGTGTGGATTTGATATCGATAGTCCTACTCCAATGGAAAGGATAAGACGGCTCTCCCCAACGTGGGTTGTACGTTGGTTTCCATGTCGCTCACATGCTTTATGTTGGTTATGGGATCTCCTAGTGTGTGTGTGTTTCCTTATGTCTATGGTGAATGGTGAAGTGATTTGAAAGGGGAATTGTGAAAGTTATTCTTTCGAAAGATTTAAATGATATTTACATTATGAGAATCGATATTCTTGATGAACTGAAAGTGATTGACAAATTATATGATGACTCACATGTCTTATTGTACTTATTTCATCCTCTCATAATTATGATGATTTTCTTTGCTCTATGTGAGTCTTTCATACATCCTGCATATTTCATATAAATATTTATGATGTTGATGTTTATACAACTGCATACACCCCCATATACTCGGTTCTTTCCATGGTACTGACCTACATCTTCGAATGTGGGCTGTATTTTCTCAGAATGTAGGTTCAGGTGCTCAGTTCTAGGTTTGATAGTGATTCTTTGGGCACGCTATTCTACATCCTCTATTGTGGTGAGTCCTCATTTTCCGTGGACGTGATGTCTGATGTTTGTTTCACGGAATTATTTATATTTAATAACTGAGTATGAGTCAGTTGGGGCATGTCTCAATGGCTCATTGGTTTTATTGATTTTCTTAGAGGCTTGTCAGACTAGTATAGATGTTGGGAGTTGACTAATAAGTCATATTTTGTTATCTTTCTGAAATTCTTTTATTCTTAGATAATGATTACTCTGTTGATATTTGAGGGTTATTTATGGAAACCCCATTGATTTGTGTTGAACTGAATGAAAATGGCTCAAAGGGTTAGCTTGGGGCTACTCGTAGCCTCAAGCACCGTGTGACACTCTGGGACCTATTTTCTGGGGCGTTACAAACTTGGTATCAGAGCCTAAGGTTTTAAGGTGTCCTAGGGAGTCTAACAAGCTGCGTTAAGTAGAGTCTTGATCATTGGTGTGTAGTGTGCCACATCTATGAGCAAGAGACTACAAGATGTTTTAGGAAAAAGTGTGATTCTTTCTTTCAGAAGTCTATCGTGCTTAAAGTGTCTCTCTATGCTATTGATTCGTGCTCTGCTCTTTCAAAAATATGCCTCCACGTTAAGCGAGAAGAAATAATAATGGTCAGCAACCTCAACCCACTGACCCATTGAATGAAAACGTGCACAGAAAGTGTATAAAAAGTATCCTATTACCATTCTTCATAGAGTCTTATTGGCTGATCTGATTGAGTTAGACATGGTAGGTTTTGATGTGATTCTGAGTATGGACTGGCTGTATTCTTCTTATGCGTCTATTGATTATCGGACCCGAGTAGTCAAGTTTCAGTTTCTAGGTGCATTCGTGTTTCAGTGGTCTGGGAATTCTGTGTTACCCAATAGTTATTTTATCTCTTACCTTAAAGCTAGAAAGCCTATTTTCAAGGGGTGAATTTACCATTTGGTTAGAGTCAAAGACACTAAGTCTGAGACTCCAACTCTCCAGTCTGTTAATGTCGTCAATGAGTTTTCTGATGTTTTTTCGGATAATCTCCTAGGGATACCTCCTGATAGAGAGATAGAGTTTAGAATTGATCTTCTACTCGATACTCATCCCATTTCTCTTCCTCCTTACTGTATTGCCCCTACAGAACTTAAGGAGTTGAAAGAGCAACTCAAAGATCTACTAGATAAGGGTTTCATAAGGCCCAGCGTTTCTCCTTGGGGTGATCCTGTGTTGTTTGTGAGAAAGAAAGATGGCTCTTTACGTATGTGCATTGATTACTGCCAACTGAATAAAGTCACCATCAAAAATAATTACCCCCTTTCAAGAATAGATGATTTGTTTGATCAATTGCAAGGTGCAAGTTATTTCTCAAAGATAGACCTTTATTCCGGCTATCATCAACTCAAAGTTAGGGAGTGTGACATTCCAAAAACCACTTTCCGAACTTGTTATGGCCATTTTGAGTTTCTTGTTATGTCTTTTGGGTTAAATAATACCCCAGCAGCTTTCATGGACCTCATGAATCGAGTGTTCAGATCATATCTGGATATGTTTTTCATAGTGTTCATCGATGATATACTGGTGTACTCCCGTAGTGAGGATGAACATTTTGATCATCTCCGAACTATCTTGCAAACCATTAGAGATCACAAGTTGTTTGCCAAGTTCAGTAAGTGTGAGTTTTGTCTAAGGTCAGTTGCTTTTCTGGGTCATATCATTTCTTCCGAGGTTATTAGAGTTGATCCCCAAAAGACCAAAGCTGTTAGAAATTGGCCTAGACCTATTTCTCCGACTGATGTCTGAAGTTTCTTAGGTTTAGCTGGCTATTACCACCGTTTTGTTGAGGTTTTCTCCTATATAGTGTCTCCTATGACTCGGCTGACCCAAAAGAAAGTGAAGTTCTTGTGGTCTGAATCTTGTGAGAAGAGTTTTCAGGAGTTGAAGACTCGACTCACTTCAGCCCCTGTTTTGACTTTGCCTGATGGTGTTGATAGTTTTGTGGTGTACTGTGATGCTTCCAAAGTTCCCCATTAATTCTGCAAATTTATTCAAGATTCGAAGTTCCTAGTTCAAGAACTCCAAGAACCATCATTCAAAGGCACGATTAACATCTCAAAAATGAGTATCGATCTAAAGTTCATCATTCAAGGTATATGGGGGTTTTCAACAAGAACTCTATTTTGTTCTTGTGCCCAAAAGTTATTTTCTTTACAAAGGCATGATTTTTATTTGATTTTTATGAATTTGAAGCATGAACCTACATATTATGATGATTATTATGAAATCTTGATGTTTATAATTTTGAAAGATGAATTTACATGTGTGGTGATATAAAACATGAATCTTGAACAATATTTATCATGATTTTGATATTTGGGTTGTGAATCCCCATTGAAAATTGTGTTATTTTAGAAAAAGTGTGTTATAAGCACGTTGATGTTGAATATTTGAGATATTTTGAATGATTTGACATTTTGGTCTTAATGGAGTTGTTTTGAACTCGAGTGTGAAAAAAATCTACAACGTGGTTGATTTTGATAGATGGGAAGTATGATGGCTCCCAATGTATATTTATATATTACTGAAATTGTTTTGTTTTGGATTGTCTTTGAAATGATCTGAGCTAAGTCCGGAAGAAATCTTTAGCACTGAGTGGGAGGTATAAAGCGATCTTACTTCCCTAGAACTACGTGCCCCCATAGGAGTGAGCCTGAGGCTGATTTATATAGTGATCACTAGTTTGTGTGGATTTGATATCGATAGGCATACTCCGATGGCAAGGATAGGACGCTTCTCCCCAACGTGGGTTGTACGTTGGACTCCATGTAGCTCACATGGTTTATATCGATTATAGGATCTCCCAGTGTGTGTGTGTTTCCTTGTGTCTATGGTGAATGGTGAAGTGATTTGAAAGTGGAATTGTGAAAGTTATTCTTTTGAAAGATTTAAATGATATTTACATTATGAGAATTGATATTCTTGATAAACAGAAAGCGATTGACAAATTATATGATGACTCAGATGTGTTATTGTACTTATTTCATCCTCTCATGATTATGATGATTTTCTTCGAGCTATGTGATTCTTTCATACATTCTGCATATTTCTTATAAATATTTATGATGTTGATGTTTATACAACTGCATACACCCCCATATACTCGGTCCCTTTCCATGGTACTGACCCACATCTTCGGATGTGGGCTGCATTTTCTCAGAATGTAGGTTCAGGTGCTCAGTTCTAGGTTCGACAATGATTCTTCGGGCATGCTGTCTACATCCTCTGTTGTGGTGAGTCCTCATGTTCCGAGGACGTGATGTCTGATGTTGGTTTCACGGAATTGTTTATATTTAATAACTGAGTATGAGTCAGTTGGGGCATGTCTCAATGGCTCGCTGGTTTTATTGATTTTCTTAGTTTATTGATTTTCTTAGAGGCTTGTCAGACTAGTATAGATGTTGGAAGTTGACTAATAAGTCGTATTTTGTTATCTTTCTGAAATTCTTTTATTCTAGGATGATAATTACTCTGTTGACATTTGAGGGTTATTTATGGAAACCCCATTGATTTGTGTTGAACTGAATGAAAATGGCTCAAAGAGTTAGATTGGGGCTACTCGTAGCCTCAAGCACCGTGTGACGCTCTGGGACCCATTTTTCGAGGCATTACAGATATATCACAATGGCTAAAACTCTGTCAGCTTCTTGTAGACTAAACTCTCTTCTCTTTAGGCTCCGAGTTCTTTTTGGGGGTGATGGTCTAATTTACTAGTGGTAACGAAGTTCTTAAATGACTAGATTCTCCTGGAACACTAGCTAAGCTAATTGTCTTAGTTCTCTTCAATTAAATCAATAAGCTTTTTGATTGATTCAGGGCGCCGCCCCCTTCTTAGAATTAGAACCCATTGAGGAGGGCCTTAGCCCGGGAAGGGGAGAGTGGCCGAGTGGTCAAAAGCAGCAGATGGTAAATCTGTTGAAGTTTTTCTACTTAGGTTTGAATCCTGCTTCTCCTACTTGTTTTTTGTAGACTTCAAAGAAGAGAAATGAGGCATTCCTCATTTTAGGAAGGCCAACCGAGCGTAGCTCTTTCTTTTTTCTGGTTGTGTCGTGAAGTGAAATTGTATCGTATGTTAGTTAGAGAGGTTGGAGAACTACTACAAACTATAGATTTCCCATATATATCCAAACCCAATGAGAATATAAGTGAGTCGCTTCCGGCCGGTCTTGTAGTCATAGTCTTTTAGCTTATGTAGTTGTTGGCCTTCCTACACACATGCGTCCTCCAGAATGCCTCCTTGTTTCAAGACAAAGCCAAGCCGATACATATGATATGCAAAGGAAAGACCCTCATTTCATAGCACCTGGGGAATGCAAGTTTGATCGAGGATTGGAGAGGAGAGGTAGAATAAAGGGCTCGAGATGGATTTAGGAGTCTTTGTCAGAGCCGTATGTGGTAAGAGTTGCATGTATGATAATGAGGGGGGTTTGCATCTATACTTATAGTTTGGTGCTTAGGCCTACCCACCATATTTGTTCCATGATCTATGGGTCTACTAGAGCTACCCACTTTGATCAATTAGCCAAGATTTTGACCGAATACGAAATAACTGGTACTCGATCTAGTGGTATTTTTATGGGGATTCTATTTATCATTGTAGAATCCCTATTTAAGATCACTGCAGTTCCTTTTTGGATGGCTGTAGGATGGCTGCCTATAGGTGGTAGGGTAGGGTGGGTGGTACCGCTCTGTGGCCAATCTTCCTAACCATGCGTAGACTGGGCTTAGAGTGCGTAAAACTCATCACTACCTCATAAGGGCATTGAGACCATAGAATGTTACACAAATGTGCCACTTTCTCTGTAGTATTGTCATACAATTCCCCGCCAGAATAGCAACTCGCTCTGTAGTGTTGTCACACAAGATAAGCACATCGCCCTCCTGTTGGCCGGGCGAATCGAAGTTATGTTTTGGTTAACTATCCACCCAGTCAAGTGCAAAAAACATAGTAGAATCATGCAACGCATGCTATTGGTATGCTTCCTGCTCGTGAGGAAAGAAAGAAGAGCGACAGGGTTCAGTTTAGATTTGACTATTTGCAACATGGGAGCAGATTCCCCAAAAAATCCTTATGAACAATGACAAAAAGGGATATCTCGGTAATAAAAACTATAGGGACTGTATTGGCGAGATCCAATAGTGAACAGCTGCCCAAAAGAAAAACCACCTGGAAGTCCAAGGACCCTTAGTACTGTACTATACCCCCGAACCAACACCCTTCGCACCAAGTAAGGCCGCCCTTGTCCCTTTCCTTTCTCCATTTTGACTCGTTCTTTGCTTTGTTCCAATAGAGTCTAAGGCAAGGTGGTTCATATGCCTACTTTACCTACTTGACGAGAGAGAATGAACAGCACAGGAAAGGATAAACAATCAAAACCTAGCTAGAATAGATGGGTGGTAATTCTGCCTATATTGGTTGGATTGCTGAAGCCTTGTGTTCGTTCCAGTAACTTGGAGTCTTTGTTCAGGAAGTATCCCTCTATAAACGTGAGCTACGGAGTAAAGTCCCCTCTTCTGTGAAAGAAAGAGGTTGATGCACCCAACTACCCAAAGTAGAGCTTTCTTTGTCCCACCTTTCCTTACTGACTTTCCTAGTTTAGATAGCGTATTGAGAATCATGTCAAAATACACTAAGACCTGGGCCCAGGTTATCTTACTTTAAGAAAGGGTAGCTTTAAACAACCCAATTCCAAACACACCATTTTCTTTCCAAAATGGAATTCCTCCTTACTTTCCCCTTTGACCTGTGCTAAACTCCATTTTTGTTGTTGCCTGGTGGAATGATTCATTCAACCTCGGTATCGGCAACCAAGACACCCTTCTCTGTCAAATGAATCTTCAAATCATCATCTTCAAACCACGACTCCGATCATGGTTTTAGAGGGGTCCGTACTTTTTAGAATGAAAGAGAAGGAGATATTATTAGCTCGAGCAACCATCGAAAATCTGCCCCTACAGGTATGGAGCAACAGAAGTTTTTTTGAGAATTCAAGAGAAGGTCACAGCGAGATGATCCGTTTATCATTACGATAGGTATCAAGTGGAAGTGCAGTGATGTAGGAGATGAAAGTATTGTTATCCAGTGGATTATTGTCTTATTCAATGGATTTTGACTTAATCAGCTTTCTCTTTTTTCGAGGAGAATTTAAAGGGAATGTGATCCCCTCTATTATAATGAAATAATTTAATCTATTGTAATGAAATAATTGAAGTTCATTTATTTTTTCAAGGAGATCTTTTGGAAAACCCACTTTTGCCTCATCTAAGGCCAAGGGGGAAATAAAGTTGTCAAACATCACATCGGAAAGGGTCATATTTCGCCCGATATTAAAGAGGTATCTTAACTCTTGTTTTCTTTAATATGGTAGCGTAGACATTCCAGTGCAACTTGATTATCCAGTAGATCTATCGCCATTTCCCATTCATCAAGCTTAGGAGATGAGGTAGATGCTTCCTCACCTGAATCTTTTCCTCTACAGTCTACCGTTTCTAACAACAATTGTAAAAAGAAAAAAGAGAATGATTGGAATGACATAGATCAGAGGGTCGTTCATTAGCCCTACTAGTCAAATACAGGAAAAAAAGGGATGGATTTCGACCTTGCTTTTTTAGGTCTCAGGCTAGCTTTTGACTTATATGGCACTTAGACTTAGCTCATCAAACAAGTGCGCCAAAAGTGGGGGATCGTATCATATTCTCTTACAAGAGAGGCAAGCTTGCTTTTAGCTCATAGTTTCACTCTTGCTTTTGCCTTACCTTCTATTATAAGATCAACCAATGTTCGAATGCAGAGCCTTTCTTTCTCAGTCATCTATCTTAATAAGTGGATTCCAATTTATGCAGTCCTTCTCTACTGCATTAGTCTTTTCACTCCCCACTCTCCACCATAAAAAAATCTTTCCACTATATCTCAAGAGTAGTCAAAGGAAGTACGGAGGGTTCGAGTAGGATTACGGGTCTCGGTCGTTATATAGACTCAATCTAGAGAAAATAAGGCAATAAAGTTATTAGAATGAATGAGGTCGTTGCTTCACTCTATGGAAACTAAAATTAGAGTCCATGTCACAGGAAAGAAGCTTCAAGTCTGTAGAGTTCAGTCCCGCTAGAAGTGATCCTATCTTGTTTGGGAATTTTATTTTGTAATCCCCTTCTTCTTTATGGTTGATCTTTTCCTTTGCTTAGGTCCACTGTTCCTGTTCTGGTTGTTCTAAAGGTACGAACCAAGGCTATCTTAGATAGCTACCATTGATGGATCAAATCATTCTAAAAAAACAATATACTTAACACAAACTTTTCTTTTTACCTACTCCTAGAAAAGAGCTGATTCAATAGACAAGTCGAGCAGAAGGGAAGAGCTTCCGAAATCCTACGGTCAATAAAAAGGCTAAGAGAACTTATTTAACTTCTAGCTCATTAGCGATGGGACTCTGACTCTTTGGTCTTAAGAATGCTGGTTTTAAGAATGAATCATTGCTCTTCTCTGACTCTGACTACCAAACCTGAGAGCGGATAACTAATGTGTTTCACTTATTAAACAGGGTTCTATGGTCAGTCCGTGATCCCCTGGATACCAAAGGCGTCCTTGGGATGATCTCGTTGTATCACAGAGAGTGAAATAAGATCTTGTTGGAACAAGGTTAGAGGAGTTGGATGGACAAGTTTCTTCTAATTCCAATGATAGATGGATGGTCAGGTCGCTCATAGATAGTTGACGCTTTTAGTCATACGCTAGCGTTAGCTATGCAAAGTAGACTGTAAAGAATTTCTTTATATAGGCCTCCTCTAATTCAGATGACAACCTGCGTCCATTCATCAGTGAGATACCACTCTGGAAAGGCTAGAATTCTAACCTTGTGTCAGGACCTACGGGCCAAGAAACAGCCTCAGGTAGATAGTTTCTATAGGGCGTAGGCTTTCCAAAAGGAAACGGAGGGGGGTTAAGCATCCGATTCGACAATGAACGCTAAATGAAAAAGGCAAATCCATTTTCTCACCCACCAAAGATTGATTGGAGACTTATTTAGTAGGTCCTCCTTCCCTACAAAATAGAATTCCAGGGCGTCTTATGACAATCGCATAGGCCTATATTCGGAGTTTCCCTAGGGTTGGTAAGGAGAAATGAGGACACCCTAGCCCATTGAGTGCTCTACCTTGGGCCTTTTATCTCAGCTATTTTGTATGATAACACGAGCATTAGTGCCCTTCCGAGCTGAACTGCTGGGTGCGGTATATTCATGGACTGGCAAAAAGAACTCTTAATTTAATCAGGAGAGCCTAGAGATCTCTCTATCTTTCCCTAACTATTTTGTACATAGGATATCGATACACAACCCCAGGTCTATGGGGAAAGATGTAGATCTATTTCCCTAGACTTTTCTCAGCCTATTCTAATAACTTTCACTATTCTATTAGTGAAATATCGACGGTTATAGAAAGAAAGTCTACCAGACGTGGGAAAATTGACTGATAGTGAGAACTATTGAAAAGAAACTGATAGTGAGAACTATTAAAAAGAGACTGAGAGTGATAACTATTGAAATATGATACCTTGATCACGAATTGAATCGGTTTCGGAAGAGCGAAGAAAAAGGGGATGTTTTGTTAATAGGAACAAAAAAGTGTTTATAGCCATAACGATATAAACAAGAATACTCATCCAAACCGCAGGAACATGTACATACAGAATACAGTTGCGCTAACCAGACTGCGCTACACCTCATCTCACCACCCTAAAGCATATAGATCCACCCGATCGATAAACACTCAAATCGAATTCACTCATCTTTTTGGACACAGGGATGCGAGAACCATTCTGAGTAATCAACCACCTTTTTTTTAATCTTCCTCAAGCCCTAACCTGCCGCCAAAAATCCTTCCATATAGTGTAGGAGCACATACATTTTTTTGCTTACTCTTTCAAAATTTGGCTTGCTTCCGGCTATGGATTGGAAGAGTATAGTTACTATAACTAATAAAAAGCATAGTAAAGTCAGTGTAGAATAATGGAATCTCCTATTAGTGAAGGAAGGAGACAAGTGTAGCTTTGAAAGCAACGTATCATCTTTCAATAGTTCCAACCTATTCTAAGATGATGATTCAAAAAGCAGATTAGCCATAAGCAGATGACTAATTGTCTTTGTAAACCACTAATTCAAGGCCTAGTTGAATTATGGCTATTCTCACTAGACTTTATTTCCCTTCTCATCCAGTTTGAGATCAGTTATTACGTCGAACGGGTTACAGGTTTTAAGAAAGCACTACTGGGCCCACAACTTCTCGAAGCCTCTGCAGAAAAAGTTTAGAGTCTATGGCTTCCCTTTTCACATAGGTGCTACCATGTAGAAAGCTGAAGACTTTATGTATGTTTGAACCTGACAACACATTTGTGTTATCCATGGTGGCGGTGCCAACACAGGCAGCATTGCAAATGTATTCTTATTGGTGCACACAAATAGATAATCGGCAGTTCATCCTTGGCTATGTTACTCTCCCTTTTCTAGATTGAAACCTTTAAAAATACTTTTTCCTAAACTTTAGTCATGGTATGGTATATGGTTCATGGTTAATGAGAAAAAGAGCACAGGTTGGTGCTGCATGTCATTAAGAAGGGCAAGAAAAGGAGAAAAATATATTGTTCTTAATAAGAAATAGTAGAGTACCAAGTTTTCAGGTTATCAAGTTTCTAGAAAGAGTGAGAGGGCCATAGTCAGAATTAGTGAACCAAGCTATGAGCAATGAACCTTTGTCTGAATTAGCTATTCTATCTAGTGGACCTCTTCTCAAGGCTATTGGATTGGGGATTATATTCTCCTTTATTGTAGCGGATCTCGAGACATTAATAATCGGTGAAGGGGACACGTATAAGCCGTATGCAACGGGTCTCATACTTATTCTCCCTATGGATCCTATCAGGTACAATAGGGTGGACCCCATAGAATAGATCATGAACTCTTTTAGACCCTTAGTTTTACTTGGTTGGGGTAGAGTTTCATCCTACATTCCACTGAATAACCCGCTTCAACGCATGATAGAGAAAGAAAAAGTGACCCCGTGCCCTACCTTTGCTTAGTAAGAAATTGGTGAAGGCATCGGGATAGGACCAAAACTATGCCAGTCAAGAAGCAATGGATCGATTGAAATCTTCAAATAGCACTATTGCAAAATATCCCATAGTAAGGTCAAGGGTGTTAGCGAGAGCTGTGTTACAAAAACATATACGAGCAAAGTTTGATCACAGTGATAGATTGGTAAGGATATACCTATCTTAGTTTGGTTTGGGTAAGTTGATTTTAGTTACCAAAAAGGGTTTAGGTTTTATATAGTATAACGGATGGGTTAGTAGTTAATTTTTATCCCCTTTTTACCTATATTTGGAGTCGTGTCATTGTTTTCTGTGTGGGCTGATGTTCTTTCTGATCTTGCGATAAGCTTTAGCCATTCTTTGTTGCTTTAAGCAGTAACATGTTTGATTGCATAAGAAGCAGTTATGAAGCAGTCGTTCTTTGTTGGAATCTCATATCGTGTAAGTAGGGTCATCACCTTATAAGACCTTTGCAAGAAAGGGAAAAGAGGGAGAATAAGGGAAGGTGACAAGTAGCTGATTGCACATTACTAAGGCAAGGAATAAAACGTCTGAGAAGGGGTGCTGAAAAATGGCTTTAATTATTTCTAGTGCAAAGTCAGTAGTACTAGGTCCTTCGAGTTGGAATTTCCAACTATAAACAAGTGTAGCAAAGTCACCTCCATTCTCGATTTCTATTGTGAAAGAGGGAGCTATCATAATAAAGTCAAAATCACAATTAGTAATTAATGGCAAAAACTCAAAAATCCATGGTTTCCTGATAGAACCCTATTTCACCCAAGTTATTTGAGAAATGGATCCTGACGTCATACATCCTCGTAATGAAAATAGAGTGGAAACATAAGTTGATCCATAATGAGTATTAGATTGAAGTTCTCTTAAAGAAGACTACCAACTTCTATCCCAAAGATAAAAGCGCCCTATCCTCTTCTCTTATATTGAAGTGCAGTGTTGTATGGTGAGGTTTTTCCTCACAGAAAGAGTGGGAAATTGGGATAAAAAATCCTCTAGGCTTTCATATATTTGGATAACTTCCAGCCATAAAGGAGACGAAAAGCAATTGTGAAGTAAAAGAAGAAAGGGTCGCCGATTTCTACAAAGAACCTAATGGATCTGATGCAAAATAAAAAAATACAATGATTTCTTGTAATTTTCAAGAGGAGCCATATGTGGACGTTACCTCTCATACAACTCCCATCCAGCAAGCAGTTAGCCTTCTTCTACAAGGAATGAAAGTGTGGATGAATCGACATCAAATATAGGATTGTTGTTATACACGGTCTTCATTTTTTTAGTCCTATCTATTCACTCCACTATGTGGTAGAGTGTTCGTCCCAACCCCTTCTCTATCTGTTTATTTTGAATAAAGAGAAAAAAATAGATAGGCAAAAAGGCTTTACACAAGACCACAGAGCGAGAGAGAGCCTTCGTTTACCTACTTAACCCTTGTTGAGTCTATCTACCAGAGACATTAAAGGTGCTCACCGGGTTTAGAAAATTCAATACTTGAATTGAACACCCTCTATCACAAAGTTTGGCAGACATGGAAGAGCTAGCTCATATGGCTCGTGCAGTCAGGGTCTCCCTCTAGCCTATAGGGATTAGACAATGAGTTCAAATGCTGAATTTAAGGAGGCAAGGCACTTCTTATATTCTTATTTTGATTGACTGTACAAGGTACAAAATCTTAATCCTAAGAGTTCTACAGAAATAGGCTTAGAAAGGGCGGTTCTATATACACTTAGTAGTTAAAGGCAGGTAGTACTCAAAGACTGACTTTCAAAAGGTAGTTATCTTAATCACGACGTTCTTAAAGGTTGGAGAGCCTACACGCCTACACTTCCATTTCAAAAAGGTTGGTATTAGCATTAGCACTCGCTTAGGTACTCAAAGTTAAGTTGCCTAATAGCAGATTCATACGTCAACAAATCGTTGGATTTGAAATTGAACTCTCTACCTTGGGCAGATAGGAATTGACACTTTTAATGATCCACTCTTCTCTCCTCGTGATCAAAGCTGACCCTACAAGTTAGGTATTCCTTCTTAAGAGGACACTAACCCTCCCGATCTTGCTAGCTGGGGGCTCAGTTATTCAAGATTCAAACTTTCCCAACCTAGATGAGCTGTAAAATTTTGCAGAACGGTCTTGCTTTTTCCTGTTGCGGCCTCCACATGATTAGATTGACCAGTTGGTAGAGTAGAAGTTGAATCCTGATCTTGGAACTCAGATTCTGATTTCTTGATATTGGAGTGATGTTTTAATGCAGATTCCTCTATGTGGAAAACTTTTTTATTCCAAAATGAATGGCATTCTAGAAGCTCTCAGTCAAATAAGGGCTTCCTATACTGTACTAAATGTTACAGCCTAAATGCTGAACTATTGACCCTACTTGTTTGGATAGATGTTCACCTCAAAGTGTTCCCGGACCGCATCCATACATTCGTAAGTAACTTAGTGCAACATGGAAAATTTCATTGAGAGAAATCAGCAAAGAAAAGAAAAACACGTCAACAATATCAACATATGTATTTGAGAGATTGTCCTCTAGCTGAGGAGTGTCCACATGAGTTCGTTAAGGTGTTTACACAGGCCTATGGTCCTCTTTTATATTCTATTAGGAGTTCGGATTGGTCCATCTAAGTAGAATGAAAACAAAGAATTGGAAAATAAAAGGGGGAGCTATTGTGAAGCCTAGAAAGGCGGAAGTGGAAAATAGTGCTATTCAATTTTTCAATCCTTAGAACTCAGAATGGAGGTAGAAATAATAGATTGGAACTATTGAAAGATGGTATGCTTGTCGCCCAGAGTGAAGTTCTTCTCGGCCGGGAAGAACGAACGATGTTGATTGGCAGCTGATTCTTCAAAGATGCTAAAATTGACTATCTCATGGAAGGGAGTGGGATGTGAGAGAAAGTCTTACGATCCAACTATCTCTTATATCCCTTAATTGGCGCTGATGATGCAGATGTTGAAGGATCAGCTGACACTAGATAGGAAAGGTTTTTGATCGAAGCTCTCAAACCTATTCTAAAGACACTTTAGGATTCAGTTTTTAATCTGGTTGATGTTTCAACATCCCGAATCGAGGTGGCTCTAAAATCAGGTTGTCTACCTCTCTATCCTCTACATTATTATGCACCCGAGTTAGAAACTTTTTGAGCTTTGTAAAATTGGGCGAACTGCCCTCTTTTTTTTCTTTGGCTTTATCTGATCTAATCCAAGGCTTTTGATTAGCCTTTTGACCATGGCCTTTGGCGAAGGCAGTTCCCTTATGTTAGTATACCTTTCTGCCTCTCTTTGAATGAGAGGTTGTGCCTCCTCATTCACCTTTTTCATTAGGAATGTCTTCTATAGATAAAATTCTATCTACCTACACCGTTAGGGCTCATAAACCTTTTCTTTCATTTATTAATTAGGGCCGTCCCTGGTCGGTCACTTTTCTGGGTTAGGATCGATAAGTGGAAGTCATAAAAAAAAAATATTTCTCTTCGCACCTTAAATCAAGAGGAAGGGCTCCTTGTTAAGCTGGACTATATATAATAATAAGAAATAGAAAGAAATTTCTTATTATTATATATTAGAAACTATAAGAAAAATGAAAAGATTCGCTTTCTTTTAATCGGCTCCTTCTTCTTTGTCAATGGTACTACACTTTGTTGATGCAACAAACTTTTTCTATTCCACAAGCCCTTTCTGCTTCAGAAACGAGAGAAAAGACTTGAGAAAGACCTTTCATTACCTCTGCAACTTAGGAACATGACCGTCCCACCATACGTCTGTACAAAAAATTTCAAAACATCATAATCTCAATGAAAGTGAGAAGCGGGTACACTTCAGATTGATCTTAAAGAAGAACATCTCATGGATCTCTCCTTTCTTGTTAGAGAACCTTGGAGAATACTATGTATTTGATCCCTTCTTATGATCAATTTTAGCACTAGCATGGTTTGCTTTGGCCATTTCATTAGCGTCAACGATGATCTTTCCATCTCTTACCAATATCATGATCTTCTTCTTTAAGATGAAGCATCTTTTTGTAGGGTAACTAACGATGCGGTGATATTTGCAATACTTGGGATCATCAACTTTGTTGGCTTTATCATGTTGCTTTACCAAAGGTAGAAATAATCATCCAGGTCTTATTGTGAAAGAAAAAAGCTGCCCTACCATAGTAGACAGGTTGCTTCCTCTGTCGTTTTTGGGGAGCTCTTGGCAAGAAGACCTTATGATAAGTTTCTAAAATAAAGGGGATGGGAGGATCGACCTATTTAGAATTATTTCCAAAAATGGGTGATCAAAAGATTGAATTACTATGCCTATCTTGGTGGTTGTTACTTTTGGTGGTCTTTCTTTTTGGCTGACTCATCTAGGTGCTCTCGTTTGTGCCACTGTTTATCTTATAATCATTTGATTCCCAACTATTTCGTTCATAAGAGATTGGGACATAACCTCAGAGCTATGGGGAAAGATGTAGATCGATCGCCCTAGATAGACAACTACATAGAGGGTCTCTTAGAATGAAAGTCATCCCGGTAAACTGATTATATTCTGCAACTAAGGTTCCAAACCTTCCCCTGAGTTCTAGAAGTGAAGAATTAGGGACCTATTCTAGTAGAGGTACCAACCCTGGAAAACCTGACCAAAAGATATCTGGCGTTCCCGTTACTAACCTTACTTTTGACTACGTGGCTGATCCGCTGAGAAAAGACGGTAAGGCAAGGACAAAGTACCACTTTTCTTAAGTGTTGATGAATCTAATCTATTGAAGATTCAAGGTTTCCAAGGAGAACAGATGAGGTGAAGCATCGATCTAACTATATACCAACTAAAAGTGCAGACTAGCCATGGAGCTTGGATGCGGTTTCCCGATCAGAGATCCATAGATCACTTCGGTATCTCCCCATGGCCTTTTTCCTCTGAAAGCGTCCTTTCTTCTTAATGCCTAGGAATTCATCCAATGCATTCTTTTTTATATTATACCCTATGTAGGGTTGTAAAGCATAGGCTAGACAAGAGGTACACTGAACACCAACCCAATCTTATGTTTTGATTCCAGAACAAAACTGGAGATCCTGGCCCCCTCCCTTGAAAGCTCTTGGTGCTACGATCATATATCCTAATTGACTGCAAGTTGAATAAGTTATGACTCTCTTTAGATCATTCTATAATATTCCAGTGGTTTCCACAAGGAATGACGTCATAGCGAAAGGCGGCTTGCCCAACCTAGACATTGTAACTGAAAATCCTGCGTACTTCTCTTCTAGTCTTAGGGTAGTCCTAGACTACCTTCTTTTTTGCTAGCTTAGGGATAAAGGAATAATGTCCCAGCCTAGGTTGGGCATCTATCAGCCAACTATTCCCTTTTGGAATAGAAAGAAGAAAGGATGGTCATAGATCACTAATGTCGAATTCATTAAAAAAATCATATGTGGAAGAATCATTAGATTATGGATTTTTGGAGTAGACGTAATGGAGAATGAATGAAATAGAATAGTCTGGCAGAATCTCATAGTGAGACGCTTCAAGTTAGTAAAGCATTGTAGTAGCGTTGAAGCCCTATGTGCTATAATACAGATGAGTGTTTGTTGTCAGCCCTAATCCTTTGGTTTCCAGATTGGAATAAGGAGTTGATCTGAGAAGTGCTAATTTGGTTTGGATAGACTTCATTCAAGAATACCACCACCCCAAAGTCAAGGCTCTTCTCTCTCTTAATGGCGAATCTTGATTGACTGACTCTTAAAAAAGTAACCTGGCCTAATACCTATTCACTCACCTGGCCCACTCGTATCCATCATATATAATATGTCCGACTATCGAGGGAAGTCATCGCTTTCCCCATCAGTCACTTGCACAAGGGTAGGTCTCGAGTAGTAGTCACTGTCATTTGAAGAATCGATCAAAGGCGAGCTTGAGAGAGCTTAAGGATTTCGGACAAGACTACTTACCATAGTAGGTTAGTAAGCTACCTCTTCCACTTTCAGGCAAGGGTATTTTTCTTTTCTTTTTTTTTAGCTTCTTTCTTTGACTTGGTTTACCCACTTCAAAAGATTTCTAGAAGACCTTATCCCTTAAACCTTATGTGGAAAGAGAGATTCCTTAGGTTGTTGTTTAAAAGAAGAGACATCCATTGGGATGAAGCTGATAGACTGACCATTGGTGAGTTTAACATTATCAACAAATTCTCAAGCTGATCCTAAGTAATCATTGTTGGTCATTGGATTCCGGAGGAACTACTTTGTTAGGATTGGGGAATTGTTGTGATTCTTCCTGAATAGCCTAGATTCTCCCATCGAGAGTCACTTTGAAAGTATTACCTACCATAGGTGCCTCTACATGAGCTTCGGGTAACCAAATCTGAACTGGTACCATAGGCACTTTGATGGGTTTTCGTTGAGAATGGAATAGTGTTTGTATCCAAAGGTGACATCACTATTTGTGGGATTAGTAGAGATCAATATGATGTCTACTGACTTAAGGAAGTTGTCTGACCCATAGAAAGAGTTGGAGGCAAAGACCAACAGAAAAAAGGTTCTTGATGGCATTCCCAGCCTATGAGGTTATGAACTAAACTCCCTCGCAAGTACGCCTTAAGTTGAGGAGAGCTGTCCACAAGCAGTGGTTATAAGCTCTTTCTTGTTCTGGTTCAGAACAGGCTGTGCACCTTCAGTTCCACTAGTGGATTGAATAACCTTTTTTTTATTGCCAACAAAGTGCATGTGTTCTTGGTTAATAAAAACACAAGTATAGGCTGGAGGACTAATACGATAAGGGTTTAGTTGTACACATGTTTACATTGTGATATGATTCCCAAGGTGGAATCTTTATTAAATTCTCATGATTTCATGTTAGTATGCGCATTGAAATCCTTAAAGTTGAAGTTCTTGATATAGCCATGATGTATTAATTGTTGATTCATGCCCTAGAAAATATTATGCTTCTATGTGTTTGTTAAAATGCCTAATTGAATAAGAATTATGCGTTATGACCTATTTATGATCTAAATGATGAACTCATGATGTACCCACATCTTTAAAATGATTCTTATGCTTAAGATATGTCTTGTAATGATTTGGTGCAATGCTCATAAGTATGGATTTGTGAAATTATCTTATGTTAGCATGCATTCCTATTCATGTGTAAGTTTATGACTTGCAAATGCTTTATAAAATCCCACAATGGTTGTGTTGAGAATTATTTACTATGGCCATGTGTTCAAAAAGTGTCATGTCCTATTTATATTCATGCTATCGAGTCCTGGGGGTATTTAATACTCGACAATTTAGCTGTGTGCCTAGAGCCAATGTTAGTTTTCAAGATAACCTCAGTCAAGCCATGATCAGTAGAATTTAGTCAATCTCAGAAATTAGGAAAACTCAGTAGTACTCAATTCAGTCCTTAGTAAATCAGTTAGTTAATAGAATTTAGTAATATTCAGTCAATCAACAGAATTCAGTGAACTGAGTCCAGTTCAATCCAGTATACTCAGTTCAATGACAATTTAGTTGAGAGTAGGATTCAGCACCGAGTGAACCCAAGAATGTGAACTCACCTGCTAGCAGAGGGTGTGATTCTTAGAAGCAGTCCTTGCATTCCAGAACTACGTAGCCAGCGTAGGTTAAGACATCAAAATCTGTCAGATGAGGGTTGATGAGGTGGCTTAACCTTCCAGATGAGGGTCCCACCAATTTTGTTAGATTACCTGACAGATAAGGGTCACTCACAGCTTGTCCTTACCGATGGCGCAGTATTGACACCCTTCTAATTGGGGTAACAGATTAGACCCCAACTCAGTTATAATATCTTATTTGGGGTATTTTGATTAGATGACTACCTCCCACAGTCTTAGTCTCGGTTCTCAGTAAAGAACCTAGATAATTCTACAAATTTTAGGACTATTAGATACAGTCACTCAGTTCAGTATGGAACTCAGCTAGTTCCATTAGAATCAGGAATATCAGATACAGTCACCCAGATATCAAGTATATCAGTTATCAGTAATCCATGTTATCAGCAAACTCAGTATTCAGAATCCTTATGATTTCAGTTACAGTTATGTATTCATGCATGTATCCTCACGTAGTTATGTTCATGCTATCCAGTTAGTTTAGTTCATGCATATGAATCCTTGCATTTAGCCTTACCTCAATTTGCATACCAATACATTCACACGTACTGACGCATACTTTTCTTTTGCGCTATGGTGTTTTATACCATAGGTTTGAACGCTTAGGTTCCCAATTGTGCTTAGTAGCTCAGATATCAGCAATCAGAGTCAGTGGTGAGTCCTCTTATTTTGAGGACATGATTATTTCATTCTTTCAGTATTTCAGTACTTAGTTACTCTCAGTAGATGGAGTTAGTTGGGGACATGTCCCATCAACTCCTTATTAAGACAGTTTAAAGGCTTTCAGACTATAGCAAGTTTAGACAGTTATTTTAGTCATGGTATTATTATACCTTGTTCAGACGTTGTTTTATGAAGTATTGTTTTGTATTTGAACCTTATGGCAAATTTTCTGCCAGATTTCTGCATTTATTTCAGTTATATTGTTATTACAATATTACTATTATCCAGTGCTCAGTTATAGATATCAGTCATAGGTTAGCTAGTGGTCCTTCGGGATTGTTAGCACTATGTAGCATTCGGGGTACTAGAATTGGGGCGTTACAATGATCTTCTCAAGCATAGGTTTATGTATGAAAATAAAGATAAGATGGATGAGCTGTGGATAAATTAATATGGCATACATGTTCATTTTGGTTGGAAAGAGTTTGTCATAGTTATTGAACTAAAATATTATCCTCCTTATCCTTCGCAGCTTATACCTATTCTAACCCAAGAAAAGTACCCCACACACCCCCAAAAAGGCAAAGGCAAGTCAAGTGATGGTGATGACTTGGTGTCCCTTGTTAGACCAAGCCTCAAGAATAAAATTTTTATAAAAGCGTTGAAAAGTAAAAGACTTTCAAAGAAGCACAAGCAATCATTACGCTTGGTTTGGTTTGTCATAATATTCTTTGGGCGAGAGACATTAAAAACAACATACCACTTGGTTTAATAAATCTCTCTACGGATTTTGAGGCATTTAACATCTATCCTTTGGGTTATGAAAGCTTTAAAATAATTGTCAAATATTTGTTGACTCTGTTAATGCCAAAGACAATCAACTTATATGGCTTTCCATGGGTTTTTATAATAAATATTTCTTTTGTTATGATTCATTTATTTTTTATTAAATAATGCTTTTAATTTATTGGCGTTATTTTATAGGCTTGGGTATTTGAAGTCATTCCTTATTCGAGACAACAAATGAACTACCAGGAAGAAGTTTCATGTCCAAGAATTTTAAGATGGTTGTCGGCCAAAACTAATAAAAAAGTAAAATTTATTGATCTCTTCAACCCCCCAAAGGAAGCAGTAATTCTAATTCTAATTAATTTTTTATTTTAATTAATGATTTTTCAAATAATTTAATCATCATTCTAATATATGTACTAATTTATTTTAGATTGTGCATCCGTGGCTTATTGTGACCAATTAAGAGTTGAAGATGTCATTTTTTCTTACTTTACGATATGTGCAAACTTTATCGGACCCTAAGGTCATTAATAGAATAAAAAGGGAATTGTTCGGAGCGACACCATCATAAGAAACACAATTTTGGAGGGTGGGCTTATTGTTGTTGATGGTGTTAGTGGTGATTGAGCTATTTATAGTGGTAGTGGTAGGGGTGTTTCTATTGGGGATAATGATGCTCCTTTTGCAGTTTTGAAATAACAAACCATTATGATTATGATCATACTAATTTTACAGATTTTGCCCCTCCTAGCGAATGCTCTGCATGCAAATGTCAAAATTGTAAGGACATGATGGAGTGATAATGCTATTAATGCATTAACTGCTTCTGTAAAGGAATTAACATCTAAGAGGAGTGTCATTCTATCAAAGAGTATTTCATATACATACACTCCCTTGAAGATTAATCTCCAAAGCGTATCTCTATCATCTAGTTTAAGTTAAAGATTCTAACTCGGAGGGTTATTCCTGGCATTTTGTACTGGTGGTGAATGAATTTCCTCAGCTCTTCCATGAGGACCTTCCCGATGTTCCTATTGATAAGAAGATTTAGTTTAGGATTGATCTTATTCCGAACACTCATCCAACTTTTGTTCCTCTGTATAGAATAGCTCCAGCTAAGTTAAAGGAGCTTAAGGAGCAACTCAATTAGAAACTAAGGACGCTAAGAGAAGAATGAAAGAAATCTCTAAGGCATCATCAAGCATCAAAAAAAGTAAAATTGTAACTCATCTATCTTTGTCTTACACTTTTGATCAATGTATAAGGGCCATAGGAGAGTAGAATGAGCTAACGAGGGTGAATATTTATCATCTAGTCTAACAAATAAACAGACTGCATATCTATTTCAACAGATGATACATCTGCTAAAAATTATCAAATAGGCATAGACATCTATTGCAACAGATGACTAACCTATTGTATCTGGTGCATTATATGTTGCAACATATGTCATATCTATTGGAGAAAATCACACAAGCTACCAACTATTTTAATTTGTCCCAATAGGTGACCCATCTATTGGGACATATTACATCAAGACTTCCTTATTATTTTTAGGTTATTCCAACAGATAAGTCACCAATTAGAACAGATTGGTCATTTGTTGGAAATTGTCATACAGGTCTTTCTATAGTTTTAATTTGTACCAATAAATGACTTATCTGCTGTAACAGATGGGTCATCTGTTGAGACAAATTAAATCAAGAATTCTTAGTGTTTTAGTTTGTCCAAACAGATGAGTCATATGTTGCAACAGATGGGCAATCTATTGGAAATTATCATACAGGTCTACCTCCTATTTTAATTTATCCTAACATACGACCCATCTGTTGCAATAGATAGGTGATTTTTTGGGACAAATTAAAATAGGAGGAAGACCTATTTGATTTTCTCCAACAATGAGTTATCTTTTTCTATTTTTTGTATCTTTGTGATTAGCATTGACAATTCTAGCTTTCCAGGTGAATGTCACCGTAGAAGCTACTACTGAACAACATAATATCACAATTGATAATCCATCAATTACTTACAAAGATGAAGTAAAAATAAAGCCTGCCAGTCTGGAAGAACGAAAGCATTATTCGTTTAAAAGGTTCAACATCTTGGTGAGGCTCCAAAAAAGATAACAAAGTTGATCAACGACTATTTAAAATAGATTGTCGATGGACTGTTAAAGCTTCATGTCAGTAGGTACATAAATCATTTTAAAAGATATTGATTTGTATAATTCTTCTTGTAAAAATATGACATTAACATATATAAATCATGCAAAAAAAATAATGAGCACAACCAAGGTAACCAATTCGGTCTTGGTTTTGATATGTTTGACTTTATTGTTGCACATTCCAGAATAAAAAATTTGTTCTATTTGATATCACAACCCTATATTTGATGGAATGATGGAGTTTAATATCATACATCTTACTATTAATACTTTATTTTAATTGTATCTGTGTATTAATTTTATTTGTATGTATTCTGAAATGTTTGATAATATATACAGCACATCGATGTCATTTTTTACTACCTTCAAAATAGGGGCCAATTTGCAAACATAACAATAATATAGATACGCGATAGGCAATTATTTGTATAAAGTTTACATCAATAATGCCTACGATAGGTATTGTCAACAACATCTAAAATTTTCCCAAAATGAGGAATGCTTAATCGACATCATCAAAGGATTTATCTTTCCAGCTGGATTACCTTGGAATTTGGTTGACAAAGTGTACATCCTAATCAATTGTGGTGATAAAATTCATTAGGTGTTGTCTATCATCTAAAAAAGAGGCACATCCTAGTTTATGACTTGATGTTGGGAAGGACACGTTCTGGGCTATCGTCTAAGATACAAAAAATGGCTAAGATATTGCCTACTTACCTTAATATAAGTGGATTTTCAGACTAAAATATTCATACTAATTGGTCGACGATTGAAGTATCCCGAGATAAAATGGGTAATCAATTTGATGTAGAATATATTGAAGGAATTTCTCAATAATTCAGTGGTAGCCTGTAAGTATCATGATTTAGTTTTATTTCATAAATTTCATAACTCATTACATTAATTGCAAGTTTAGTGACTTGATTCAGGGGAATAAAGTGGTAGTAAGGTTGGATTCCTAGGTTTTTTGTAAGAAAGACAGTTTTAAGTATCTTGGATCTATGATTCAGGGGAATAGAGAGATTGACGAAGATGTTTCCCACCGTATTAGGGTAGGATAGATAAAGTAGAGGCTCGCTTCTAGAGTATTGTGCGATAATAAGGTGCCAGCCAAGCTTAAAGATAACTTCTATAGAGTGGTAGTTTGTTCAGCTATGTTGTATGGAGCAGAGTGTTGTCCTGTCAAAAACTCCTACATTCAAAAGTTAAAGGTGGCAAAAATATAGATGTTACATTGGATGTGTGGGCTTACTAAGAGAGATAAGGTTAGAAATAATACTATATGGGAGAAGGTTGGAGTGGCTTCGGTGGAGGACAAGATGTGGTAAGTTAGGGTGAGATGATTTGGGCATGTGATGAGGAGGGGCACAGATGCCCTAGTTCGTAGGTGTAAGAGGATAGCTTTGGATGGTTTCATTCAGGGTAGGTATAGGATGAAGAAATACTAGAGAGAGGTGATTAGATGTGGCATGTAGTAGTTATAGCTTATGAGGACATGACCCTAGATAGGAAGGTATGGAGGACACGAATTAGGTTAGAAGGATAGTGCATGTGGGAGAGTCATAGCCAGTTGTTAGGAAAGCTTTGGGATAGCCGAGCTGGTAGTCTTAGGGCTATTTTTAAAGGTTAGAGCTGATAGTAAAAGGGTATGGAGGATGCCTTGGTTCGTCAGTGTAAGATATTACTTTCTGGGTATCTTATTTCTGCTATTTCTTCTTGTTTCATGCATTATTACGACTTTGATTATTATTCTTTGTCTTGAGCCGGGGGTCTACTAGAAACAACCTCTCTACTTCTCTGGAAGTAGTGGTATGTACTGTGTACATTTCACCCTCCCCAGACCCCACTATGTGGGAATACACTGGGTTTGTTGTTATTGTTATTGTTGTTACAGACACAGGGATTGCGATCTTTTTGCTGCTGCTTATGCCGAGTATTTGAGTGGTGGGATTATAAGTACCAAATGATAGACTTGATGCTAAATTAATCTGTAAAATATATGCTAATCTTGTATGGAAATATAGAGAAGAAAAATCTTAGAAACCATACGCAAGCGACATTAAGGATCCACGACAATCAAAGCCGAATTCCATAGCACTGGATGAAGAACAACCTATCCATATTGAGTAGATCTGTATAGCTTGAGTCTGTCGAAATAATAACCTTTCCTTAGGAATTGTTGGCTTCAAAATATAAATTGTTGATTTATTTGTTGAGTAGATCATCTAAACCCATAACAACTTTTTACATTTTATTTATTTGTTAATTTATTTAATGTAATTTCTGAAGGCTTCAATTTATTTTATTTTGTCTGTGAATTTTATTTTATCCTTAGATTTGAACTTATTAATTGAAATGGAATACTAGATTCAAATATGGTAACAGCTAATGAATTTGTTGCAACAGATGACATATCTTTTGGAAATTATCAAACAGATTTAAACATATGTTGCAACATGCAGGTCATCTATGGGAAATTATCAAATAGGTATTCCTATTGTTTTGATTTGTTCCAATAGATGACCTATCTGTTGCAACATATTGACTATATGTTGCAACAGATAGGCTATCTATTGAAATAGATAGACTTAGATATAGACATCTGCATAATGCAATAGATGACCAACCTAGTGCAATCAATAAACTATCTGCTAGAACATATAAACTATTTATTACAGTAGATAGACTTCTTGTTGCAATAGGTTGGTTATCTGTTGCATTATGCAGATGTCTGTATATTTTTTTAATGCACTTGTTGCAATATTTGAACTTAGTAATTATTTTTTGTACTAATTCATAAGTACCCAAATTTAATAAACCAATTCAATTTTCATAAACATAAAAATTTTCACTACATGTAAAGTTACTTGAAATAAAAATTTTCATGGTGTTTGTGTGTAACGCCCCGAGTCTGTATCTCAAATGCTACACGGTGCTAGTGACCCCGAAAGACCACCAACTAACCCATGACTGGTACCTACTGTAAGCACTGAATAATAATAACATTGCAATGATAATATATCTGAAATAAATGTGGAGAATAGGTTGAAAATTGCCATAAGGTTCATAACTGAAACAATTACTGAATACTGAAAACTGAATACTGAGACATCTTTCTGAAATACTCTAGTCTGAAAGACTCTAACTGTCTGAATATGGAGTTGATGGGACAAGCCCCCAACTAACTCCGTCTACTAAATATGTTGAGCTACTAAATAATTACTAAGATTGTTCTATAACTACTGTAGCTCTAGGTAAATAGCTAGATTTGTCGGGTATAAAACACCCCCAGGACTTGATAGCATGAAAAGTAAAATACTGGATGACTTTAATAGCATAATAGCACTTGATTACCAATAATGCATTCATTTGGACATTTTTGTCAACCACTTGATATACATGGCTTGTACATGAATGAAATCACACAATGTTTGCACTAGTCAATTCACATAAGTATTTTGACAAAAACTTTGGGGAGCAAGGGCATTCCACATATCAATAAACATGTAATACTATAATGGATACTACATTCAACATGTAATTCAAGATTTCAACATAAAGTTTACATAATTCAATCCACAACTAACAAATTTTCGTGAAACTCATGATAAATCATGGAATTGAAAACCCATCTGACATCATAATCAAGATTATATTCAAATTCATCATGAAATCTATGAAATCAATTAACTTGTAGTTTAAAAAAAATTCTTGGACTCCAAGGGTGGAAGGAAACCCTTGGATGAACACTTCACATACCTTGGTCCTTGAACTAATGAAGGTTGATGGTAAGTTCTTGAATCTTGAATTTGAAATTAGATCTCCTAGGATTCTTGCTCTTGATTAATTTGAGAGAGAATTAGTGTAATTTGCTTATTGAGGGTTGAATTTTGTGTTTTGGGGGCTGAATAGATGTGGGAAAATGACTCAAATACCCTCAAGGACACAGAGTTTTAATGACTGAAAACTGGTCCAGTGATGCGCGACCCGATGTGCTATGTCAATGGGGTTGATGCTATGGCCGATGCACCACATCGAGTCCACATCGGTTCACTGGAAATTGGCACTGGGATCTAGGAAAAATATTCATCAACGTGATAGGCGATGTGGTGCATCGAAATTGCATTGGTCCACTGGTTTGGACTTCTAAAGGTGTTGCAAACGATGTTCAAAAAATTCAAAACTTGCCCAAGAACACCTACTGATATGCCTGATCATGATTCAACCTAAAATTGACACTTTAAGGTCATAAGGATTGTGAAATAATATCGCCAACTTATGAGGCTAAATTAATTCTAAGTGTAAACACTTCGCTGAAATTTTCTAAGTATAGGACCCTTTATCAAGCTCTAAGGGTTGAGTTAAACTTAGGAGTTTTGCATGGTCTTACAATATCTCCCCCTTGGGAACATTCATCCTCAAATGAGACTGACTAAGCTGAGAATACTGATAGACCAAACTTACTGACTGAGCATGCATAACTGAAGTATGATTTCATAACTGAACTACTGATAGACTGAATTTCATACTGAACATGCGTGACTGAAGCATGACTGAATTTTGAAGACATGACACATGACTGAGTTGTTTCATGAGGGTATGCATGATATAAGAATGCTATGCAACTGAACTGATATCTAACTCATAAAGGAAAGTTGAATATGGAACTAATTAAAGTCAAGGAAAGTTATTACCTTGAGCCGAGTCTGAGTTTCTGGAGAAAAGGTGAGGATACTTGGTCCGCATATCTGCTTCTTCTTCCCAAGTAGATCTCTCAACGGACTGGTTCCGCCATAGAACTTTAACCAAAGGGACTTCTTTGCTCCTCAGTCTGCGAATTCGATGATCGAGGATTTCAATTGGGATCTCTTCATAAGAGAGCCTAATCTGAACATCTATACCTTCTATAGGGACTAAAACTGTTGGATCACCTATTCACTTCTTAAGCAAAGAGACATAAAACACTGGATATATTGAAGCTAAATCCGATGGCTACTTAAGCTCGTAACCTATATTTCCAAAATGGCTAAGAATTCGGTAAGGACCGACATATCGGAGACTGAGTTTCCCTTTCTTGCCAAACCTTTTCACTCCTTTCATAAGAGAGATTTTCAAATACACATAGTCACCAACTCAAACTCGAGCTCCTTTCTTCGTACATCTACGTACGATTTCTGTCGGCTCTAAGCTGTCTTAAGCCTTTCCCTAATCAACTGAACTTTTTCTAAGGTATCAAATACCAAGTCAGGCCCTAATATAGCAGCCTCACCCACTTCAAACCAACCAATGGGAGATTTACATCACCTCCTACAGAGCGCCTTAAATGAATCCATCTAAATACTGGAATGGTATGTGTTATTATATGCAAACTCAATCAAGGGCAAGTGGTCATCCCAACTACCCTTAAAGTTAATGGTACACACTCTTAGCATATCTTCTAAAGTCTAAATGGTCCTTTCTACTTAACCATCCGTCTAAGGGTGTAAAACTGTACTGAGGTGAACTTGGGTACCAAGACCCTTTTGGAAGGCTTTATAGAAATAAAAGATGAACTGCATACCTCTATCTGGAATGATGGATAACGGAACTCCATACAATCTGACCAACTCTCTAACATAGAACTTGGCATAATCTTCAGCTGAATAAGAGGTATGGACTGGTAAGAAATGAGCTAACTTGGTCATCCTGTCTATGATAACCCATATGGAATCATGCTGACGACGAGTACAAGGCAAACGCATCACAAAGTCCATGTTCACTTATTCCCATTTCCATATGGGAATATGCTCAATCTTAACCTGCTGACACGCCGAGTACTTAGCTATAAACTCTGGAATGTCTCTCTTCATCCCACTCCACCAATAGACAAGCCATAAGTTATGGTACCTCTTGATGGCCCCTAGAAGAATTGAATAGCGTGCACCATGCACTTCTGCAAGAATCTACTACCTCAAGTCATCTACACCTGGCACACATAGCCGACCCCAATAACGTAACACACCATCTACCCCTTGGGAGAAAACCACTACCTTCTGATCTCTGACTGACTCTTTCAACTTAACTAGATATGGGTATTTGTCCGATTTTTCCTTTACTTCGGAAACCAAAGATGATTTTGAGCCACTCTGCACCCATACACTACCTTCTACTGAATCGACTAGGCGGACACCTAGTCAAGCAAGCTGATGAACTGACTGAACTAACTTCTTCTTATCATCTTCCATGTCAGCAACACTACCTATAGATATTCTACTGAGAGCATTAAGTACTACATTGGCCTTTCTCAAATGATATAGAACACTCATGTCATAGTCTTTCAAAAACTCCAACCACCTTCTTTGACAGAGATTTAGGTCTTTCTAAGAGAACACATACTGCAGGCTCTTATGGTCAGTGAACACATCAACATGTACCCCATATAAATAGTGCCTCTAAATCTTTAAGGTAAATACTATAGCTGTTAACTCAAGATCATGAGTGGGGTAATTCTGCTTATGGGGCTTAAGCTGTCTAGAGGCATAGGCTATGACCTTACCTCTCTGCATCAAAACACACCCTAAACTAACTCTGGAAGTATCACAATATACCACAAATCTGTCTAAACCATCTGGTGGAGTCAAAACTAGGGATGTGATGAGTTGAGTCTTCAACTCCTGAAAACTCTTCTCACAAGAATCTAACCATTAGAATTGGACTTTTTTCTGAGTCAACCTAGACATAGGGGATGCAATATACAAAAATCACTCAATAAACCATCGGTAATAGCCAACCAAACCCAAGAAGCTTCTAATATCTGATGGAGAGATGGATCTAGGCTAGTTTTTCACTACCTTGATCTTTTGGGATCCACTCTAATGCCATTACAGGAAATAATATGTCCGAGGAAAGCTACTAACCTTAGCCAAAATTTGTAGTTACTGAATTTGGCAAACAATTAATGGTTTTTTGAGAGTCTATAATACTATTCTGAGATGGTCTGCATGATCATGCTCACTATAGGAGTAGACAAGAATGTCATCTATGAATACTATGATGAACAAGTCCAAGTACTACTTGAACACACGGTTCATCAAGTCTATAAAAGTTGTTGGGGCATTGGTAAGACCAAATGACATGACTAAGAATTCAAAGTGACTATTCCGAGTTTTGAAGGTTGTCTTTGGAATGTCACATTCTCTGACTCTGAGCTGATGATAGCCTCATTTGAGGTCTATCTTAGAAAAGTAACTGGCACCCTGAAGTTGGTCAAACAAATCATTGATTTTGGGAAGTGGATATTTTTTCTTGACTGTGACTTTATTTAGCTGACGATAGTCAATGCACATTCTGAAAGAACCATTTTTCTTGCGTACAAATAGAACTGGTGCACTCCACGTGGATATACTGGGTCTGATGAATCCCTTATCTAGGAGATTCTTTAATTTTTCTTTTAATTTATTGAGTTCTGCTAGAGCCATTCTATAAGGTGTGATAGAGATAGGCTGAGTATCTGGAAGAAGGTCGATTCCAAAGTTAATTTCCCTCTTGGAAGGAACTCCAAGAAGATCTTTGGGAAACGCATCTAAAAATTCACATGCTACTGATATTGATTCAATATTAGGGATATCCAAACTAGAGTCCTGAACTCGAACAAGATGATAAACATATCCCTTAGATATTATTCTTCTCTTCCTAAGGTAAGAAACAAGCTGACCCCTAAGTGTTGAAGTACTGCCCCTCCACTCTAGGATAGGTTCATTCAAAAACTAAAATTGGATAATTTTATTTCTTTAGTCAATAGAGGCATAGCATGAACGAAGCCAGTCCATGTCGAGAATGGAATCAAAATCTGTCATCTCTAATTCTACTAAGTCTGTTGACTTAACTTTCTGAGATAACCGGACAGTTCCTGTATACCCGCCGAGCTATGATAGATTTACCCACTGGGGTGCAGACTGAAAAAGGCTCTGCTAAGATTTTGGGACTGACTTCGAAGTCAACCTCTATATAAAGAGTCACAAAGGACAAATAAGCTCCTGGATCTAGCATAGCATAAATATGTAAATAATAAACTTGTAAGCTACCAGTGACCACATCAGGAGAACTTTCCTGATCCTATCTAGACTGAAGCGTGTAGAGTCTGTTTGGGTGTTGCCCACTGGTGGCACTGGAAGTGAAACCCTACTAATTTAGGCGACCGGATAGAACTGATGACTGATGGGATTAGCCCTGTTGGCACAACTCCCTACCTGTTTAAGAAACTACCTGACACTTCCAAATTTAATGGCCTGGCTTACCATACTCAAAGTACATATCACTTCCAACTCCACACTCATCCTGCTGGTGTCTGCCATATTTTTGACATAGAGGATTCATACGAGCACTGTTAACACTACCTTAGGACTTAGAGCCTGGTGCTCTATCCCTATTACCATTTTTGAATTTGGGTATTGGGGCACTGGTTGAAGAAGGTGTTAGGGCTGAAGACCTCTAATGAAATAGAGAACGGTTACCACCTTCTGACCTAGGCTGAGCAAAGTTGAAGCTACCTGTTCTAGCTATCTTATTCTCCCTCTCCTTTTCTTTATTCTTACCCTCTTTTATTTGTTGAGCCTAGATATATTTATCTCCTTAATCAGCATTGCGGTCCTGCACTCCTTAACCATACTGTTAGACACACCTAAAACAAACTTACTCATTTTAGACCTTCTATTTGCTACTACGTGGGGGCGTATCTGGCTAACCGAGTAAACTTAAGATAATACTCTTATACTTTTATGTAGACCTGCTTTATATTTATAAACTCCAAAACCTTAGCTTCCCTCAACTCCAGTGGGAAGAACCTATCAAGAAAAGTGGTGCCAAACTCCTCCCATTCTATAGGCCTTGCATCTGCGGCCCTCTATGCTTTCCACTGCCTGAACTATGAGTGAGCTACATCCTGTAACTAATATGTAGTCAACTCAGCATTCTCACTAGCCATCACCCCCATAATATCTGTAACTTTTTACACCTGATCAAGGAATTCCTGTGGGTCCTCATCTGACTTAGACCCAGTAAATAATAGAGAGTTCATTCGAGTAAAGTCCAAAATTTTAGCTATAGTAGTATTGGCTACTGGGTTGGCCGAAACGGCAGTTAGGCGTTCATTTTAGGCTACTACTGGATTGGCTAGAGTAGTAAATGCAGCCCTGAATTCCGCATGGGAGACATGCTCATCTAGAGGATCTGCCTGAACGGGCTGAGGGGTTGGTTGATTGCCTGTTCTTCTTCCATTATTCTTGGGAGGCATGTTCTATAAATGGAAGGAAGAAAAGTATTATACTGAGAGTTTAATTTAAGCATATGCCTACTCGCACGACATAAATACTGAAATAAGGGAAACTTTTCCTAAAATATCTCGTAGCCTCCTGTCAATAAGTGTGGTGCGCTACACATCCATACATAAGACTCTACTTGATGTAACTTTCAGAATTTCTAAGACTCTATTGAACCGTAGGATCTGATACTAAGTTTATAACGCCCCAATTCTATACCACGAAAGCTACACGGTGCTAGCAACCTCAAAGGACCACCAGTTAACCCATGATTAGTACCTGCTGTGACCACTAAATAATAATAACACTAAAATGATAATATATCTAAAATAAAAATGGAAGATAGGCTAAAAATTGCCATAAGGTTCATAACTAAAACATTTACTGAATACTGAGACATTTGTCTGAAATACTCTAGTCTGAAAGCCTCTAACTGTCTGAATATGGAGTTAATGGAACAAGCCCCAAACTAACTCTGTCTACTGAATATGTTGAGCTACTAAAATACTGAAGGATAACATCATCCTCAAACTATGAGGACTCACCACTAAATTTGTTGTTAATACTCTGGGCCGCTAAGTGCTGTCAGGAGCCCGTGCATCTGAATCTATGATATAAGACATCATAGCGCAAAAGAAAATTATGTGTCAATACTTTAAATGTACTGATATGCTAAGTGAGGCAGGCCGATATGCGTGGGTTCATATGCATAAATAATAACTAACTGAGTAACATGAATATAACTAAATGAGAGTACATGCATGAATACATAAACTGTAACTAAGGTCATGGTAACACTATAAACTGTATCTGACAGTCCTGAATCTGTAGAACTGAACTGGGTTCTGTACTGAGATTAAAGCTAAAATTGTAACTGTTGGAGATAGTCATCTAACCGACATGCCCTAATCTGAGCTAATCGGGGTCCAACCTATAACCCTAATTGGAAGGGTATCAGTACCATGCCACGGGTACTAATACTAGTTGTATGGATTCTCGATGCTGATGTATTGTATGTCCTACAAGACTAAGGGGATCAAGCCTGAAATGATGGGTGACCCCAGTGAGAAAGTCAAGCCTAAACTAATGGGTGACTTCTTATTTCCTATGTTGGCTATGTAATTCTAGAATACAGGGACTGCTACTAACAACTCTTCCTATCTGACGGGGAAGCCGTCATCCCTGCACTCACTCGGTGCTGAATCCTACTCCCAATTGAATAGACACTGAACTGATTTCTAAACTATAGTAGGCTTAATTGAACTATTACTGATTGTTCTGTCTAACCGAACTGAGTTCACTGGTTCCATTGATAGATGGAATACTACTGAGTTCTGTTAACTGACTGGGTTTACTTGAGGTCTAAGCTAAATACTGAACTAAAACTGGGACTGATTACTGAGTACTACTGTTTGTGACTTTACTGAGATTATTCTGTAACTACGGTAGCTCTAGGTAAACAGCTAGATTTGTCGGGTACAAAACACCCCCAGGACTCGATAGCATGAAAAGTAAAACACTGGATGACTTTAATAGCATAATAGCACTTGCTTACCAATAATGCATTCATTTGGACATTTTTGTCAACCACTTGATATACATGGCTTGTACATGAATGAAATCACACAATGCTTGCACTAGTCAATTCACATAAGCATTTTGACAAACACTTTGAGGAGCATGGGCATTCCACATATCAATAAATATATAATACTTTCATGGATACTACATTCAACTTGCAATTCAAGAGTTCAACATGAAGTTTACATAATTCAATCCACAACTAACAAATTTTCATGAAACTCATGATAAATCATGGAATTGAAAACCCATTTGACATCATCATAATCAAGATTACATTTAAATCCGTCATGAAATCTATGAAATTAATTAACTTGTAGTTTAAAAGAGTTTCTTAGACTCAAAGGGTGAAAGGAAACCCTTGGATAAACACTTCACTTACCTTGGTGCTTGAATTAATGAAGGTTGATGGTAAGTTCTTGAATCTTGAATTTGAAATTAGATCTCCTAGGGTTCTTGATTTTGAGTAATTTGAGAGAGAATGAGTATAATTTCCTTATTGAGGGCTGAATTTTGTGTTTTGGGGGCTGAATAGATGTGGGAAAATAACTCAAATACCCTCAAGAATGTAGAGTTTTAATGACTAAAAATGGGCCAAATGATGCGTAGCCCGACGTGCTACATCGATAGGGTCGACTCTATGGCTGAAGCGCCGTGTCGAATCCTCGTCGGTTCACTAGAAGTTGGCACTAGGAGTTGGAAAAAATATTTATCAACGTGATAGACGACATAGTGAGTAGAAATTACATTTGTTCACTGGTTTAGACTTCCAAACGTGTTGCAAATGATGTTTGAAAAATCTTAAACTTGCTCGAGAACACCTACTGACATACTTGATCATACTTCAACCTAAAATTGACACTTTAAGGTCATAAGGGTCATGAAATAAGATCGCCAAATTATGAGGCTAAAATAATTCTAAGTGACACTTAGCTAAAATTTTCTAAGTATGGGACCACTTATCAAGCTCTAAGGGCTGAGTTAAGTTTAGGTTTTTTGGGGGGGTTTACATTATTTTTCTACATCATCGTTTACATACATAGGCTCAAACCTTTTAGTTATTACCTCATAATCCCAGACCCCTTGTATCCTTGCCACAGTTTTGTCGCACAGAAAGGTCGATAGGTTGGACATTATTTTGTCAGTTAGCAAACATTCAATGTGTACAAGTACATATGACCTGCACGCGACATCAGTTAAATTTTTTGAAAGGTCCTTATCCTTGTTTCAACCTTCAAAATCCCATTTTTCATTCAATACTTTCACTGGAAAATGATTCATTGGTTTACTTTGCTTCAACAAGCCGGGGAACAAGTTAAATAGTGGCTTCATCTTGGTAAAAAATTGGCCACATCAAAGACAGTTAACTTGCAGTCATAAACCTTCATCATTCCATCCTCGAGTAGTATTTTATGAGCCAGAAAATATTTTACGTCCATGTTCATGACTGTAAGAATTCTCTTTGCCTTGATCCAGTCCATGTCGTATGGATATGGCCTTTTCTCTCCAACATATTCTATTATATTTTCATCCCATACAAACCTAGAAACTAATATATTAAATCTCAGAACACCGAGAGTTGACGTTAGTTGAATAAGATCATCATACCTATTCTTGAAATTATTGTAAAAGTTGAGGTCCATTATCCTATCGCCAGGATCATAAGCATCCAAGTACGCTAATTGTCTACCCCTCATGAGGCAGAGAATTTCATCAACATAATATGATATAAGAAGACAATTTTTAAATAGGTTAGTAATTTTAAAAAAGAAAAACAAAGTGGAAAGATATAATGGATGGTCTATCTGTTGAATAGGATTCTCTGAATCTATTAAGAAATTACCTATCTAATGAAACTTATGCAACAGATGGATAATCTATTGCAACAGATGAACCACCAGTTGTTTCAGAATACCCAACAGTTGCAACAGATGACACATCTATTACCTAGCTTCTTTTTCATGGAGTATATTAGAAGGTTAGGTTAGGAAAAGTAAACTTACTGAGTCCACATACCATACTTCCATACCTATCATCTTCTTGAAGTCTTGGGGGAAAAGGCATTCATGTGAAGGTTTTTATGCGTTCCTTAGAATTTATGTACTTTCTTAGAATAACCTTCTGTTTGGTGTCAAGTTCCACATATATGTTCACCTTCTTCAATAGTCCTTGGACTTCATCAACTTTTGGATGAGAAGGAGTTGCAACTTTTTTTTGTTTTATATTTGAGAGTATATGCCTAATCACTTTTTTTTCTTCCAAACCTCTACTGTAGAAATGTATGGCTCTCTCACCTTCTTGGATGGTATGACACCCCTCTTAAATTTTAACTCCTTGACAGTATCAGTGAGAGCATCTATATTTTGAAAGAGCTTATCTTAGCTTTCCAGGTACTCTTTGCATTTTTAATGAGAACATAAGCGTGAAAAGGGGTAAGAGGTAATGAAGTAGTGATTTTACCACTCACTCGCACTCAATATTCGTACACATTACCTTGTTTTAGATGAATAAATGAGACATAGTTGTATTTAAATACACTAATTACCACTCTTTGCAGGTATAGAGTTGAAGGGATGGAAAGTTATGGAATGGAGTTCAAAATGATCAAAAGGGAGCAAAAAAGTCCAGCTAAAAACCTAGAACAGAAGGGCCTCAGTTATTGCAGTCGCGGTCTGCTGACCTCGATCGCGATAGACAAGTATGGTCAATACATCATGGTTGCCTTTACCTATCGCGGTCGTAAAAGCCGCGGGTGCAGCTATGTTAGCGCGATTGAGGCTTAGTAGAAGAGTTTAGCCAAGGGCAAAACTGGAAATGTAGATGGCTGATCAAAATTTTGGCCAAAAAAGACCCAAACCCTTGATTCATGGAATATATCCTATCTTCCCCAATTTTTGAGGTTTAGCTTTTGTAGTTGATAAGCCTCTATTTTTTGAGAAAAAAATATTGTATAATTTTTGGTTGAAGAATATATTGGAGACTTCCTAAGTAGAAGATTAGCTCACTTTCATTGTTGATTTGTGGGAGTGCCAAGTTTGAAGTAACATTCACTTAACCTTCAATAAATCACTTTAATAAAGATTATGGGTATATCTATGCCTATTTATCTTATGTGTAGCTAGATCTCCCTCTTGGGGTTATGTGTGAATAGGGGTTAAAGTAGTGTGGGTTGTTATTGATTATCTTCTATTTAGTAGTTCATGTTTATGATTTTTATCATTGTTAAGCTAACTTGGTTAGGATTTGACGGGTGAAAGCCCTAAATACCCACATAGGTATGATGAGTGAAAGCTCCATGCTCTAGAAAACCCAAAGCCATCTTTGAAAGAAGGTTTTTAGGTAAAGTTTAGGAATCCATATCATCCTGAAATAGGGATGTGGAAGTCATATCTTGACAAACTATGTTCATATTATGATGGACCACACTTCAGGAGAGATTATAACTATGCTCCTCGGAGAGAGATAAAATCACCATCTCAATCCTATGGGGAGTATAGCTGTCCTTTGTGTGGTAATCTAAATAGACATTGGGATGATTGTCAAAATGCCCCTCCCCCTATTACACTAACCGAATTGCTAGTTATTTTTATGAGATTAGTATGTCTTATGATGAGAGAAAAGAAGGGCAACACATCGAGTCCAATAGTTGTGACCCAAAGTTATTAGCTATTTTGGATCGGGTAGATACAATGGGGGACAATATAGAATACATGCATTAAGAATGGACAAGTGTCAAGAAGGAGGTAATGGGTAAAGAATAAAAGCTTGAAACAATTCCTACCATGCCCATTTCTTGAGAGGAGGTTTGTCAAGAAGAGAAACTAAGCTATGATGACAAGCTTGGTCGTAAAAACTCCTAGGTGACTTCCTAATAATACGACTCATATGAGGAAGAAGAAGACAAAATAAAAGAAATGATACTAGAGTCAAGAGAAGAATCAAAGCAAATCTCTAATAATAACTCTAGCTCATTTCGAGGTGAAGATGCTTCGAAAGAGGCTAAACCGAAATTAGGTGATGGACCTCGTTCAACGCACTTTTCAACATTATGCTTCGAGTATATGATAAGGATCCATCCCTTTGAACAAATGGAGGAGTATGGGATGACGGACTCCGACTCTTATATTTTGGAATTTGACATTCCAAGGGAGCACATAGAACCCCATCCATCAAAGGCTAAGGAGTTTAATTTCCAATATAAAAGGAATGGCCTATTGATGTAATTACTTTTACCCAAGGAAACAAATTTAAAATCCAATGTGAAGTTGGGTAAAAGGTTCAAGTCCTCAAAATGGCAAGATCGAAGCTTGCTCGCCATTCCCTCACCTTTTCCAAGTTTCATCTGGGAAAATTTGAATCTTCTATCCCTCTGTCGCTCATTCCTTATTGAAAGAAAGCTGGGATTGAGATTCAAATTATCTAAGTCGAAACATAAAGAGGAGCAATGGAGGCATCGTTCTAGGATGTTAAACTAAACACTCTATGGGAGGTAACCCATCACGCTATGAAAGTTAACACGTATCCTTTTTCTTTATGCATGATAGAATAGAATTTGTTTTTTTTCTTCATGCATAATCCATGAAATGCTAGCACTAGGAGGAATGTTGAATGAACTTAAAAAGGGAAATGTATAAAATTGGCAAGTTGGACTGAACAGGAAGTGCAGTAGACCCTATTTTTGGTCTCAGTTACCATGACCGTAGTCTGTTCCACCGTTATCACAGAGACCGCATGACCGCAATCATAAAACTAGGATCACGATTATGGTCAAATCAATTTAAATGACTATCCGACTGCCACTTTTCCTCATGCCCCTATTTCAATTTCTATCAAAATTCTCTTTAATTTTTGGTATTACATTGCATATCTAAGCATCAATTCATCCCATGCATCATCTAATTTGGTATGTTGTCTCAACTCCATTGATTTGAATAATTATATTCTTAGAACCGGTAGTTTAGGAGTCCTAAAATTATGTTTTCATCTCTAAATGTGTGCTTATTTATAACTATTGTTGTGATTAGCTGTTGTAGTTGGTGTACACACTGATGGGGAAGTCTTGAGTACCCAAATATAAGGTTTGATTGATTGAAATGATGGTGTACACCTTATGTTCGATTTAATACCCGATGAATTGTATGTTAAATTCTTCGAGTTTGCGGGTATAATCTTGATTACTAGGCCTGAGTCACTAGGTCTTAATCCTTACGCGCTTAGTAAAACACGAATGTGGGGATAAAAATTGTATGTTCTAATTGAAGTACAGAATGGTAGACTATGGTCTTAGGTATCGTGATTGTGGTCTAGATTACCGAAATTGCATCTCCACAGTCACGTTCACTGCTCCGCGATCACCATACCTGAGGGCAGTGTCTACAGGAACTAAAAAATTCTGCACATCCATTTTTGCTCCCCAAAACTTGCTATAACACTGTCACATGCATTTATTTGTTTGATCTAGCATATTTTTTGGTGTAATAGGACTAATGATGTCCTAAGTTCATTGTTTACAAGATCTAAGCTTCCGAGATGAAGGGATTTGACAATAATAGATTCATGACGCCAAAATTTCAGAACCTCTACAATGCAAATTTGTATAGGACTAAATTACTCCCTAAAAGAGGTATTAGCTTGGATAAAGTAGAAGAAAAGTTCCCAAGCTTTCATGCTAGACTAACTTAAACTGGGTGGCTATGCTTTGCCCCGGAACCCTGTGTTGCTAATGAACAATGGGTGCGGAATTCTACGCTAATTTAAGCATAGTTTCTTTCACAAACCCAGTGATGATGATTCAGGGAAAGCAAGTAAACTTTGGGACAGTGAGTATCAACGAGGTGTATGTACTCCCAAATGCTGACATGGAGCAGTTCCATGCAAAATCATGTGAGCCAGGGACCTGGATAGCAAATATTTTATGTGATGGCAAAGATGTTCCCTGGTCCACTACAAAGAGAGACATTCTGATGAATGACTTCAGAGCTGAGGCCAAACTTTGGATGAATATTATCTATAGTCAAGTATCACCATGCACTCACATGACCATTGTTACAACTTGCAAGCTCGGATGGTGACCTATCTTTTCTCTGGCATCACCATGAATTTAGGAGAAATTATGCATTTAGAATAGAGGCACATCAGAAATCATGGAGGTACCTATCTTTTTCTTTTTTCCTTTATAACAGAGCTATGCAGGAGGGCATGAGTAGAATAGTATGTTACAGATACCTAGGTGCTCCTAGGCCCCCACATCTTCCCACTTAAATTTAAAGTTGAGGGTGCTCCAGGCCCAGAGCAAGAAGAGAAAGGTGGACTCCAACAAATTGACCCAGAAGGACACAAACTCTTGTAAGCCTTCATCAGTCACCCCACTTGATGATATATAGGGTCAGATATGGGTGTTAGAGAGATACTATTTATACTACCTCAGGGACCGAGAGATTCTTTCACTACTCGTCACTCATACGTAGCCTAGTTAGACTATGAGAGATACAGAGAGTAGCAGGAGAAACAGGAAGCCACTATAGCCCATTTGGAGAGAGCTTATTTATCCTTGGCTGCATCACACAGGGACCTCAGGAAATTATATAAGAAAATAGTGAAGAGAGAGAAGAATCAAGATAAATTCTTCAAGAAGCTGTGGAAGGGTGTGAAGGGCATCTTTAAGGTTCTCAAGCCTAACCATCGACTACCTTCACCTGGTATGGACAATGAGGATGAGGCCCCTCTTGATTGGTCTACTGATGATGTTGGGGGTAATGGTGAAGAGTCAGCGGGAGAGTATAGATCTTTATACATCTTCAGGGAGACCCCTACTACTCTTGTTTGCTTTTACATGCAGTGGGGACACTGTATTCTTTTAGTTGGGGGTGCCTCCAGATTTGTGTTATTTTGATGATGTGTGGCTGGATATTTCTCTTCATGTTATTTATTGTTTTAGGATGATGCCTTGGATATTATTTTAATTTTGTTTTTGAAATGCAATATTTTAGGCACCCGTTTGGTGCCCACGTTTTATGGATTATCATGTTTTTCTTCTAGTTCTAGTTTTTCTCTTTTTACTCTAGATTTGTTTTTTATTTTGATGATACAAGACTAACTTTGACCTATGATGGATTGAGTGACAACATTATTAAGGGTAAAGTGTCGTGTTTGGGTTTTGAGGCATAGGTGCAAGGAATTCTGAGTACCCGTAGCATAAATGTCAAAAATACAAGGGAAGTCTGAGTACCTGTGGCATTACATGTTGCAAAATTGGGGTCACTTTGTACACCATTGGCAAAGTCTGAGTAGTCATATGTGTAGTTTACCCATTTTAAGCCTAAATGTGAGACTAAGGCTTTAGTTGTAGTCATAGTTTAGCAAATTCTGTGAGAGGCTAATGAAAAATAAACAACCCTCTCCGTCCAAAATTTTTTTAAAAAAAACAAGGGCATGGACGTGAGCAATGTTTCAACAAAAAATTTTATTTTTTTGTGGCTTCATAAATTTTGACATATGAATAAAAATAGATACCCATATTTTGTCTCTCTCGGGAGGGACATGTGATCCCCATTTGCGAATTTTGCATACCATGTGTGGTGAGATGTTATTATTTATCTCTTATACACTTATGTTATCTAGAACTTGCCCCGTTAGTCTTTCAAAGCTAACGTTCATTATATTTGGTTGGAGAAATGATCTTAGGACACCTTTGTGATTTTGGAAGCCCACTCTATCCTAAAAAGCCTTCCCAAGCATGAATATAATCTCTAGTTACCCACTTTGAGTCTTTGGACCTTTCTTTACCAAACACATTACAAGTTGTAAACCATTTTTTTTATTCCTCTTTTGAACTTGAGAATGTAATTCAAGGTTAAAAGCCTAAGTTAGGGGTGGTAAAGATTGATGGAAGTAAGTTTGGTGCCACGACGATATAGTTATATGCCTAATGTACCTAAACTTTGAAAAAAATAGAAGAAGAAAGATTTGAACAAAGGAAAGAATTATGGGAAAATGCAAGAAAAAGATTTGAAAAAAGTTGGGTAAACAAATAAAATAAAAGGTAGGCATGATAAAAGATAAAAAACAAAGAAGAGTGGCCTATAGTCAAAAAGGAGGATTGGAAAAGTGTGATGTAGATGTTCAAGGAAGGGTGTAGCCTTGTTATTCCCCAATGATATCCTACCCTAACCCAAACCTATGTTACAAGCTTAGAAAGCCCTTTGAGGACTCCAACCATTTACTTTCTTTGTGGTGGCAATTGAAAATAAAGGCAAGCCTACAGTATGACACTTGTTGCATGGAGATTTCTTTTATGAGGGAGAGAGTTTCCACCTAAAATTCCTTGTTGCATATTTTGTATCTTGGTGTGAGGGATTATTTTTCTTGTGAGGTTAGCATATGAAACAAGTTGAGTTGGGTGATTTTGTCACCTTTCGGCAATGAGGCAAATGGAGTATAGCTTAGTTGTGATCAAAAGGGAGTCACTTCTAGAGTATTGGTTTTTTTTGTTGCTTAGTTGCTCTTTGAAGTCCTATATAGCCTTAAATATAGAAATTTTATAGTGAGGGATATAGTGAAATTTTCTTAGCCCATATACAATGAGCTACTAGTGGTAGTGACTAAGGTTAAAGTCATTTTGATCAGTAAGGCATGAAGTTTGGGCATAAACGATTATTCTCATAGTAAGAGGTAGTGTTGCTTAAGGACAAGCAATTGCTTTAAGTTGTGGGTGTTAATGAAGTGGTGATTTTACCACTCACTCGCACTTAACATTCATACACATTACCTTATTTTAGATGAAAAAATAAGACATAGTTGTATTTAGATGCACTAATATCCACTCTTTATAGTCATAGAGTTGAAGGGATGGAAAGATGTGGAATGGAGCACAAAATAATCAAAAGGGGATCAAGAAAGTGTAGCAGAAGACCTGGAACAGAAGGGCCTCAGTTACCGCGGTCACAGTCTGCTACCGTGATTGCAACTGTCAAGCAAGGTCAATATATCGCGATCGCATTTACCCATCGCAATCATAGAAGCCTCGGGTGCGGCCATGTTGGTATAATTGCGCCTTAGCGGAAGAGTTTAGCCCAAGGAAAAAACTAGAAATGTACGTGGCTGATTCGAATTTTGTTCGAAAAAAACCCAAACACTTCATTCATGGAATATATCCTATCTTCCATTATTTTTGAGGTTTATCTTTGGTAGTTGATAAGCCTTCATTTTGGAGAGGAAAATATTGTATAATTTTTTGGGTGAAGAATATATTGGAGACTTCCTAAGTGGAAGATTAGCTCACTTCCATTGTTGATTTGTGGGAGTGCCAAGTTTGAAGTAACATTTGCTTAAGCTTCAATAAATTACTTCAATGGAGATTATGGGTATATTTATGCTTATTTATCTTATGTGTAGCTAGATCACCCTCTTGGGTTTATGTGTGAATAGGGGTTAAAGTGTGTGTGGGTTGTTATTGATTAGTTTTTATTTACTAGTTCATGTTTATGGGTTTTATCGTTGTTATGCTAACTTGGTTGGGATTTGATGGGTGAAAGCCCTAAATACCCATATGGTTATGATGAGTGAAAGCCCATGCTCTAGAAAACCCAAATCCATCTTCAAAATAAGGGTTTTGGGTGAAGTTTAGGAATCCATATCATCCTCGAAAGAGGGATGTGGAGACCAAAGCAATGATAGACAACTGTGTATGTAGTTTTCTAAATTTTCACTATCTTATACATAAGGGTGAATGTGAGGTTGAATTTACCATGGGTATCATCCTATAAATAGGGATGCCTAGATTTAGGTTGTGGTTACCAATTGTTGAACACACCTATTAGGTATTCAAAAGAATCAATAGTTGAAAGTTTGGTGTTTTGTTGAAAGAATAGCATCAAAATTCATAACTAAACCTACCCATATTTGGATTTCTAAATTGATGTTGATTGCTAACACCCACATTTCACTCCCTTAGTAATGCATAATCCCAAGATCCGTGCATAATTGTTAAAACTCTAATCATTCATAGCCCCAGATTTATACTAGAAAAAACAAAAAGAAACATTAGTGCAAATACCTATCTCCCCCATTTTTACCTTCTTGTAACATTGGTTTTGATTTAACTTGTATCTATTATTTTGAATTGACTTAATTTCCACTCATATTGTTCCTCATGGATTCGACCCCAACTCCAAAGTTGGGTAAATATATTGACGGCAGATGCCTAGCACTTAACTTAACGTGTAACTTGAGTGTTATCAAGAGGGACCATTGTAAGGGGTGATTTCAAATATATATATTGTTCTTGAGCATCAACATGCTCATCATCATGACTGGTAGTAGAATCAGCATCCGCATGACTGCCACTAATATTAACAACTCCACCAGCAACGCCCCCAGAAGTAGCACCCAGATTTGTTGCAGCAGGTTGGTCATGAAGAGCCTCAACATGAGGATGACTTTTCCTAAATGTTGGGTCTTCTATTGTATGAACAAGAACTAGAGTAATAAAAAAAGTCATTCCCAACTCTTTCTCAGTAGGTACGATCCATAGATGCACAACCTATAAAAAAGGGCAGATACATTTAAATCAAATAATAATTTGCGGACAATTGGGTAACATGTTAATACACACAACTTATGCAATAAATGATCTTTATGTTGTAATAGATAATCTTTCTGCTACAACAAATGATTCATATATGGCAACAAATTAAACATCTGTTGTATAAGTTCTAGTAGATGGGTAATCTGTGAAGTCAGGTTCAGAGAACCAAAGCGATAAATGAGTAATCTATTGCAAATATGACTCATCTATCGCAATAGATTACCCATATGTTGCACGAGTTGCAGTAGATGGGTAATTTGTTAAGATAAATTACAACAGATGATCTATTTGTTGCAACAGATGGACCATCTGATTCAATATCTTTCTTCGATTTAAATTATTTTACTCGAAAGAAGACTTACTGCATCATCTATAGGGTTAAAGAGATCAACCACCTTAATTTTTGTGTTGCTCTTTGCAGCCAACCGCCTAAGGATCCTTGGATGAGAAACCTTATCTGGGTAATCCTTGAGCTACTTTTGGAGGGGAAGAATGACGTCAAATGCCCAAGCCTAAACATGTAAACAGGAAAAGCAAACAAAAACATTCATAATAATTATTCAATATAAATTAATGCAAAAGTAAACAAATAGTGATTAAATTTACCATGAAAGCCGAAGAAAATTTGTATAAAGAGATCACCTTTGGGGACATTTTTGTTAATAAATATTTGACAATCAACTTTTAGTTGTCATATCCCCAGGGATAAATGTTGAATATCTCAAAATACTCAGCAAGCACCAATAAATCATCTTCAATTACTTTGTAGACGTCTCTTTCTAATATAACGGAATGGGCAAACCAAACTAAGCACAATTGCTCCTTGTACTTCTTTGGTATGGTTTAATCTTTAAGATCTTCTAACAACATCGTGGCTTTGTATCTATGTACAGCAATGTCCAATAACCCATCTATTTTTTCCTTGAGTTTGTTGGTTTTGGTGGGTGGTCGCTTGGACAATTTTTTGCCTTTATTTGATGGTGATGGTTTGGTTGTCCTGCTTTCCTTGGGATTTTTTAGGGGTGTTTGGTTGTCCTTCTTTCCTTGGACCTTTTGAGGGGTGTTTTCTTGATGAAAGGTTTTTTTGAACAATCGCATCTCAAGCTTGTCACTATGGCAAACTCTTTCAAGCCAAAACAAACTGGCATGCCATAGTAGTTAATCTAGATTTCATCCATCTCTTGCCCCCCATCTTCAAATTGTTATCATCCCCATCATAATTGATCTTGCTCTTGAGAAGACCATATACCATGCTTATTTAGAAATAGGCATTATTGTCCTTAGGCAACTCAAGAAAGTGTCCAAAGCAACTCTTCTTAAAAAATTCCTCTAGTTTTTCCTTCTTCATAGTATTCCTAAAATCATCAAAGATTTCCCCAATTGAGATTTAACTACAAAATCACCAGTTAAATCTGCAGGGTTATCTATCGGTATCTCAACTTTAAACCTGTCCATACTAATAGTTTTGACGGGATCGTGCTAGGATTTCGATCTTAATTTCCATCCCATTGATGATGCATTACCATCATCTTGATCATCATCATCTTTCTCACTTTCTACTTCCTTCTCTTAATCTTTATCTTCTTCTTCTTTTTCCTCCTCATTTTTATTTTTCTCACTACCCTCTGTAGACCCTTCTCCACCTCCCTCAACATCATTTTCATATCTTTCGTCAGCTTCACTTTTACTTGACTAAGATTGTTTAGAAAGCTCCTCTGAATCCATTTGTACTCTAGCCTTTTCTGTTAGGTGGTCAGAAGTTGATCCACTTTCACTTTCATTTCTTTTGGGAGACACTTTTACCTACAAATAAGATAAAAACAAAAATATATTACAATTGATGTCTGCATAATTTTAAAAAAAAATAAAGGTAACACAGAATTCAATAAATTTTTATACAAAGCATTACAAAAAATTATTCCAATAGATAACCCATCTGTTTGAACAGATGAATTATTTGTTATAATAGATGCATAACTTGTTACAACAGATGATCAACCTGTTGGAAGAAATCAAAATAGTCTTTTTTAGTGACTTATTTTCTTCCAACAGCTGATACATATGTTGCAATAGATGGATAATCTATTGGAAGAGCTGTTTTGTTTTATGCCAATAGTTGATACATTTGTTGCAACAGATAGGGAATCTGTTTGAAGACCTACTTAAATATCACCTAACAGATGTTCCACCTGTTGACAGGTGTGTCATCTCTTGGAATTTAAACCAAGTCATAGTCCTGCTTTGATAACTTCCAACAGATTACCCATCTTTTACAATACATGGATCATCTGTTGGATAAAATTGAATCAAGTCTTCCACATTTCCATCAGATGTGTAATTTGTTACGCAATACAGCACCCCAACACTAAACCTACACCATTAATACCAATACCAACACCATCATCACAACCAACACCAACACCAATAATACAAACACCACCAACACTAACACCACCAATACCACGACCAATACCACCACTACCACCACCAATACCAACACCAACAACAATACCAACACCACCACTAATACCAATACCACCAATACCAATACTATTAACACCAACCATACGACCACCACCAACAGCCACCAACAATACTACAAACACCATCCAACAATACTGTGATAGTCAACAGAACACTATAACAAAAACTAGAGTTTCTCGGGTTCTTCCTACGTTTTTAGCATCCAAACTTACAATTATTAACCTAGTCTTGAAGATAATACAACTTTTTTTTTCATCACTAACTAAAAAGATCTAATTTTTAGAAAAACAACAATGTAGAACTCTTCTCAAACTCTGTTACCTGTAAAGAGAGAGAAAATGATGGATACAAGCGAGAAGAAAGTCAAAAATAACAACTCTGTGGTTGGAAAAGGAAAGAAAATCGATTTGTTGTTGTGAAGGATTGAGCAATATGTTGAGTAGTTATTGTTTGTATTATTGAGAGGGAAAGAGAAGAGAAAGAACTAGAGATTTGAAATGATGAAACATTTTTCCCACAAATGGATGATTTGTATGGGTTAATTTGTATTTTGAAAAAGAATGAAAAGTTTTAAAAATGTTAATTTGGTCCGAATTAATCTTAATTAATTTTTTAAAAAAAGATAAATTTTAATTATTTCATAATAAATTACATTAATTTCACTAAAATTAGTTTTCAATTATTAAGTTTAATTTAAAATTTAATAAATTTAATATTAACTTACTAAGAATTTAATATGAATTATTTCAACTCAAATTGATCAACATCATGCAATTGCAACGACATCAATTGAAATATAATTCAACCTATGAACTCATTATTAATTCTAGATAAATGAATTTAGATATTTCAAACAATGGTTTGATATAAAACATTTCAATTCAAATTGATCAATTGATGACTCCGGTCTGGATAAACACAATAGTAACATTATGCAATTGCAACGACATCAATTGAAATTGTAGTTCAACTTATGAACTCATGCTTAATTATAGCTAATTAAATTTAGATATTTCAAATAATGGCTTGATATGAATCATTTAAATTCAAATTGATTAATTGATGTCTCCGATCAGGATGAACACAGTACCAACATCATGCAATTGCAACGATATCAATTAAAATTGTAGTTGAAGCTATGAAATCATCCTTAATTCTAGCTAAATGAATTTAGATATTTCAAACAATCACCTATTTTGAATTATTTCAACTCAAATTGATCAATTAATGACTCTGGTCAGGATGAACATAATACCAACATCATACAATTGCAACGACATCAATTGACATTATAGTTGAAACTCTGAACTCACCTTTTTTATAACTAAAGGAATTTAGATATTTCAAATAATGACTTGATTTGAATTATTTCAATTCAAATTGATTAACAGATGACTCCGATTAGAACAAACACAATACCAACATCATGCAGTTGCAACGACAGCAATTGAAATTGTAGTTGAACCTATAAAATCATCCTTAATTCTAGCTATATCAATTTAGATATTTCATACAATGGATTAATTTTAATCATTTCAACTCAAACTGATCAATTTATGACTCCAATCAGGACAAACATAATACCAATATCATGCAATTGTAATGACATTAATTGAAAAAGTAGTCAAACCTATGAACTCATCCTTAATTCTAGCTAAATTAATTTAGATATTGCAAACAATGGCTTGATATGAATCCTTTCAATTCAAATTAATCAATTGATGACTCCGGTCACGATGAACATAATACCAACATCATGCAATTGTAACAACATCACTTGCTATTATAGTTAAACCTATGAACTCATCCTTAATTCAAGATAAATCAATTTAGATATTGTATACCATGGCTTGATTTGAATTTTTTCAAATCTAAATGATCAATTCATAACTCCAGTCAGGACGAATACAATAACAACATCATGCAATTACAATGACATTAATTAAAATTATAGTTGAATTGTAATACCCCATATATTTCTAAGCTAGAAAATAAACCATTGTTCCTACACATGAAACCTCCTATCCTATTATTCATATTGGAGTACATGAATTAGGATGAGTATCCTAGTGATAATAGAGCTTATGATGTATTAAGCATGTTCATAAGAGTCACTTAGAGTAAGCCAAGCTAAGAACTTTTGAATCCACCAAGTTTTCATGTGTGATTTTATATAAGTCATACTTGAAAGAGAATAACTTAGTTTATAGGTGGTATTTTGGCATATTTATATCCTCCAAATTTTAGATAATTGAATAATCTTTCCGTTGATTCCAAATTCGCCTAAAATGGACACCCGGTGAAGAAGTTATGGTGATTTAAAGTTTCAGCAGCGTTATTGTAGTTAGTGGCGCATCGCGCCATAAGCCAAAATGACATTTTTCAATTTCCAGTGTCTCTCCATGATTCCACCGCATCACGGTGAGTTTCCAGATCACAAACGGGGTGCAACATGATATCTCTACGTCGCGCCGGGGGCCCAAATCGGGTAATGTTCATAGAAATTAAATGACACATCTAGAGGGGTATTTGGGTCATTTTTCCACCCCTATATATATTCCATAAACCCGGAATTAATCCCTTATTTCACCAAAACATACTCTTTCTCTCAAAATCCTCTCAAGAACACATTAGGGTTTTCAATTGGTGATTCAAGTTCAAGCAAATTCCTCCATCAATCATCAAGAATCTTCCATCTAAGGTATGCGTAGTTTTAATCTATGGATCCATTTTATTCATAGAGATCAAGAACCATGTTTTAAATATTATTTTGTAATTTTCTTGTTGTGGTATGACCATGTACATGTTGATGATTGTTTTTTAAGTTTCAAGATGATATTTAAAGGTGTTTTCATGAAGTATATGTGTTCGTTAGTTGAAATCCATGAACTTTATGTGGTTTAAAATGGAGAAATTCATGAAAACACACCTAAGCTAAAAGAATACATGCAAAGTGTTTGATAAAATGCTTAAGGTGATAAGATTTGTGTCCCATGATTTAATAGTGCTTAATTGAAAATTCCATGCTCTATGCTTTATGATTTCACATGAATTCCACGTTAATAATATGCATTATTGTTGTGATATGGATTGAGCATGATATTGAAGCTATGCAAGTATACATATATTATATGAATTTCCCTTCCAAACGTAAGATGTTGAGAGCTATGCTTAGTGTGAAATCCCATACTTATGATATGGTGAATTGTGGACTCTATTTTTATGAACAAGTTAGTTATGTGTGTCAGTTTCCTTCCATCGAGTCCTGGGGGTACTTGTACCCAAAAAATATAGCTGTGTTCCTAAAGCCATGTCACGTTATCATGATAATCTCAGTCAAACCATGATCTATAGAACAAATCTTAGAAATCTCATGATCTCAATAAATTCTCAGATAGTAGTACTATTCTACCAGTCAACGAAAGTCAATTACTCAGTCCATGTATAGCCAGTTAAATCATGTTCAATCTCTTCAGATGGGAGTAGAAGTTAGCACCAAGTGTACCCAAGGATGGGATCTCACCTACCAGTTTAGGGTGTGATTCTTAGTAGTCATCCTTGTGTTCCAGAACTACGTAGCCAGCGTAGGTTGAGACATCTTAACCTGCCAGGTTAGGGTGAAAGAGGTGGCTTAACCTGTCAGTTTAGGGTTCCCACCATTCTCACTCGAGTACCTGCCAGCTAAGGGTCACTCACAGCTGTCCTTACCAGTGGCGCGGTATTGATACCCTTCCAGTTAGGCCAGAGATTGGACCCCAACCTAGCTATATGCATTATTGGGGCATGTTGGTTAAGCAACTACCTCCCACAGTTTTAGTCCCAGTCTCAGTAAAAGAACTCAGATAGTTCTTCAGATTTTAGTATACCAGGACTGTCAGTTACAGTCAATTCAGTTACAGTACGGAACTTAGGTAGTTTCATCATATTCAGGACTGTCAGACACAGTCATCCATGTAATAAAAATTTTGATACCAGTCATGTTAGATAACAGTAAACCATGTATTAGTGTACAGATCCAGATATCATGTATTCACGATTTTAGTTATTATATATGCATGTTTGTACTCTTACGTTCATATCAGTCAGTCAGTTAGCATTGGTCATGCATGTAAACCCTTTTGAATTTAGCCTACCTCACTCGTATACTCAGTATTCCCAGTTGTACTAACGTATTTGTGCTATGGTGCTTTCTTTCATGTTACACAATATGTTCAGAGACACAAGTTCCAGATCAGCAGTAGCATTCTGGTCACAGAGTTACAGTGAGTCTTCATCCATTCAAGGACGATATTATTTTATTTCATTCATTATTTCAGTTCAGTTTTGCTAAATGGAGTTAGTTGGAGACATGTTCCTTCAACTCCTTATTTTAGACAGTATTTAGAGGCTTTCAGATTTAGTTCAGATTTTAGATTCAGCTTTTAGTTGTTTTGGGTATTTGTTACCCTATATGGATGTTATTATTTATCAGATATTCTATTCAGTTGAACCTTATGGCCTATTGTTCATGTTTTCCGTATTCTATAAATATATTATATAGTGTACAGGTACATATATCAGACATAGGTTAGATTGTGGTCCCTCAGGGTCATAAGCACTGTGTAGCATTCTAGTTCAGCGAATCGGGGCATTACAAACTTGGTATCAGAGACTAAGGTTCAATAGAGTCCTAGGAAGTCTGAAAGCCACATCTAGTAGAGTCTTATGCATGGGTGTATTGCACGCCACATTTATGTGCAAGAGGCTATGAGATATTTTAGGAACAGCTTCCCTTCTTTCAGTATTCATGTCATGCTAGTGAGCATAATCTCAAGTTAAAATCTCAGTCTAATCCCTTCTTCTCTTATTTCAGAATATGCCTCCAAAGAAAAGAAACCAGCCTGCTCCTCAGCCCAAAGATTCTTTGGGTGAACATATTTCTCATGCGGAGTTTAGGGCCACATCACCACACTTGATCGATCTATGTCTACCCAAAATGAATGGCCACCAGTTATTCCAGCCAATCCAGTGGCCAACTTAGCCGCAGTTAGGATTTGGGACATTACCTAAATGAACCCTCCTTCTTTCTTCGGGTCTAAGTCTGACGAAGACCCTCAAGAATTCATTGACCAAGTCCAGAAGGTCATAGACATCATGGGAGTTACTTCTTGTTAGAGTGCCGATTTAGCCATATACCAGTTATAGGATACTGCTCACACTTGGTATAAACAGTGGAAGTCTGAGAGGGTAGATGGTGCAGGTCCTATAGAGTGGGAGGAATTTGTCACGGCTTTCTTAGACAGATTTTTTCCCCAAGAGCTGAGGAAGGAAAAAGTTCTTGAGTTCATCAACCTCAGGCAGGGATAATATGATGATTAAAGAGCATTCTCTCAAATTTACTTAGCTATCCAGATATGTCCCTTATGTGGTTGCAGAAAGTAGGGCTAAGATGAGCAAGTTCATGTTAGGAGTGAATGATAGCGTGGTAAATGAGTGTAGGTCTGCGATACTGAAAGTGATATGACTTTAGCTAGGCTCATGACCCATGCTTAACATATACTATAGCAGAAGATTAGGAATAAGAAGAGGCAGAACAAAAGAGCAAGATCAGGTAGTTTCAGTTTTGCTCAACCTAAATCAGAAGGAGAAAACCTTTCGCAGTTCCGTCCTAAGCCAGTAGTTCCAGCTCTTTCCTCTGCCAGTACCCCAGTGCCAAAATTTAGAGACAACAACAGAGATCGAGCACCAGGCTCTAAGTCTCAGGGTAGTGTCAGCAGTGCCCGAACTAATCCCCTGTGTCAGACTTGTGGTAAGTACCACAAGGGTACCTGTAGAGCTGGTAGTGATGTTTGTTTTGGTTGTGACAAGCCAGGCCACAGGATTAGAGAGTGTCCACAATCAGGTCTACAGGGTCAGCAGAATTGTTCCATAGCCCAGTCCGATCGCCCAAATCAGCAGGGTGCCACTTCTAGTGCTGCTAGTGGGCAACGCCCAAATAGACTCTATGCTCTTCAGAACCAACAGGATTAGGAAAATTCACTTGATATCGTTACTGGTACATTACAGATTTTCCATATTTATGTTTACGCTTTTCTAGATCCAGGTGCATCCTTGTCTTTTGTTACTCCTTATATAGCAGATGATTTCAGAATCAGTCCCAAAATTTTAGTAGATCCCTTTTTAGTCTCTACCCTAGTAGGTAAAACCATCATAGCTCGGCAGGTATACAGGAACTGCCCGATTATGATATTTCAGAAATCTACGTTAGCAGATTTAGTCGAGTTAGAGATGACTCATTTTGATGTCATTCTCGACATGGATTGGCTTCATTCCTGCTATGCCATAGTCGACTACAGAAATAGGATAGTTCAATTTCAGTTCCCGAATAAGCCTGTCCTAGAGTGGAAGGGTAATACTTTATCTTTCAGGGGTCAGCTTATTTCCTACCTTCGGACAAGGAAAATGATTTCTAAGGGATGTGTTTATCATCTCGTTTATGTTAAAGACTCTGGTTCCAAATCTCCTAGATTTGAATCAATCCTATTGGTTAATGGATATTCAGATGTCTTTCTCAAAGATCTTCTAGGCATTCCTCCCGAAAAGGAAATAGACTTCGGCATTGACCTTATTCTAGATACTCAGTCTATTTCTATTCCGCCATACAGAATAAAACTAGCAGAATTCAAAGAACTAAAGAATCAGTTGAAGGATCTCTTAGATAAGGAATTCATTAGACCCAGCGTTTCCCCGTGGGGCACACCAGTCTTATTCGTGCATAAAAAAGACAGTTCTCTCAGGATGTGTATTGATTACCGTCAGCTCAACAAAGTTATGATCAAGAACAAGTATCCTCTTCCTAGAATAGATGACTTATTTGACCAACTTCAGAGTGCTAGTTATTTCTCCAAGATTGACCTTAGATCAGGCTATCATCAGCTCAGAGTTAGAATATGAACCGCATGTTCAAGCAGTACTTGGATATGTTTGTCATAGTCTTCATAGATGACAACCTAGTCTATTCTCGCACAGAGCGTGATCATTCAGACCATCTCAGAATTGTTCTTCAGACTCTCAAAGATCACCAGCTATTCATCAAATTCAGTAAGTGTAAGTTTTGGATAAGGTCATTAGCATTCCTTGGACATATTATTTCTGGTGATGGCATTAGAGTAGATTCTCAGAAGACCGAAGTGGTAAGAAACTGTCCTCACCCTGTCTCTCCATCAGATATCAGGAGTTTTTTGGGTTTGGCTGGCTATTACAGGCGGTTTTTTGAGGGATTTTCTTCTATTGCATCCCCCATGTCCAGATTGACTCAGAAGAAGGTTAAGTTTCAGTGGTCAGATCCTTACGAGAAGAGTTTTCAGGAATTGAAGACTCGAATCACCTTAACTCCAGTCTTAGCTCTTCCAGATGGTTTAGATGGGTTCGAAGTATACTGTGATGCATCCATAGTAGGTTTGGGTTGTGTCCTCATACAATATGGTAAGGTCATAGCCTACGCTTCTAGGCAGTTAAAACCCCATAAGAAGAATTATCCTACTCATGATCTTGAGTTAGCAGCCGTAGTATTTTCCTTGAAGATTTGGAGGAATTATCTATACGGAGTTCATGTAGATGTCTTCACAGATCATAAGAGTCTTCACTATGTCTTTTCTTAGAAAGATCTCAATCTTCGTCAGAGTAGGTGGTTACATGAGTGTCCTTTATCATTCGGGCAAGGCCAACGTTATGGCCGATGCTCTCAGTAGACTCTCCATGGGTAGTGTTTCTCATGTTGAGGATAGCAATAAGAAAATAGCTCAGGAAATCCATCAGTTTGTCAGACTAGGTGTTCGCTTAGTCGATTCTTTAGAGGGTGGTGTATATGTTCAGGATAGTTCAGAGTCATCTCTAGTTTCCAAGGTGAAATAAAAGCAAGGCAGGGATCCTAGCCTTGTCAAGCTAAATGAGTCAATTCAGAATCAGAAAGTATAGGTTTTCTCCCAAGGAGGAGATGGTGTCATTCATTGTCAGGGTCGTCTCTGTGTTCCAAGTGTAGATGATTTAAAGAAGCAAATTCTTGCAGAAATGCATGGTGCGCGATACTCTATTCATCTAGGGGATACTAAGATGTACCGTGACCTATGGGAGATCTATTGGTAGAGTAGGATGAAGAGAGATATTGCAAAATTTATAGCTAAGTGCCCTATATGTCAGCAGGTTAAGATAGAGTATCAGAAACCTAGTGGTTCCATGCAGGAGTTCACCATTCCTACTTGGAAATGGGAAGAAGTAAACATGGACTTCGTGATAGGTTTTCCTCGAACTCGTCATCAGCATGATTCAGTTTGGGTCATTGTAGATAGAATGACCAAGTCAGCCCATTTCTTTCAAGTCCATACCTCTTATTCAGTCAAGGATTACGCCAAACTCTATATCAGGGAGTTGGTCAGATTACACGATGTTCCATTATCTATCATCTCAGATAGAGGCACCCAGTTTACTCTCACTTCTGGAAAGCATTCCAAAAGGGTCTTGGTACCCAAGTTCATCTCAGTACATCTTTTTATCCTCAAATAGATGGTCAAGCAGAAAGGACCATTCAGACTCTTGAAGATATATGGGAGGTATGTATTACTGATCATGTTATCGTGAAAACATATATAGAGTACACTGATTTTGTGAATGTTGTTTTTTACCGATTAGGCATTAATCATTCATACAAGATATTGCATTTTACAGTTAAGATTGATAGGTTTGAACTAATAAGTCTGAGAGACCAAGTAGGTGGTATCGATACCCTATTATGATTTAATGATGGTTTTGCTAATGTTTATGTGTTAAGTTTGGAGAAAGGCTCAAGTTTTTGGTGACAGTGTAAAGATTCAATAGTGATTGGACTGATTTTAAGGGTTCAATGGATTTTTGAAACAAGAATTGAAATCAATATGGTTATTGGTCTAGTCCAAATTTAAATGGATGGGTTGCTCGTGATGACAAGTATATGACAGAAGGATGATGGGAGAATATCTGCGAGGGAAAAGGGAGGTATGGAAGACTATATATCAACTCAGACTATATTAAAGAAGAAACACAGGGTATTAAAGAATGTGTAGCGAATCTAGTTGATGAAATTGACATGAAAAAAGAGAACACCAAATGAGCTGAAAAACTAAAAGTGTATCCAAAAATGAAAATTTATCACTCGTTATTGAAAAGAAAAATGGTAAAGTGGACTTGAGCTATGCATGTTGCTAGGTAACTGCGACTAGTTAGTATGGCCTGAATGATGACCCAAAAACTGTAGGATCAGAACTTAAAGAAAGTAGCTTTGCGAGCATCGAGGGTTGGAAAGATAGACAATCAGGAATGAAACTTAAACCAAGAACTCCTAAAGTAAAAATAAGGGATCAATCCAAAATGGCAATTTCTGAAGTTAAACTTGCATCCTAGGCCTTCTGATTGTGGTTCTAGTCAGGTCAAAGGCAGTTGAAACAAAAAGGCATCGAATTTTTTCCCAACTTCAAACCTTTTTGTTTCCACTACCATTGACCTGATCAAAACCACAAATAGAAGTCATGGGATGCAAGTTATACTTTAGAAATTGACGCCTTGGCTTCCTTTATTTTTACTTTAGAAGTTCTTGGTTTAAGTTCCATTCCTGATTGTACATCTTTCTAATCCTCGGTGCTCACAAAGCTGCTTACTTGGAGTTCTGATCCTGTACTTTGTGGGTCATCATTCAGGCCACGCTAACTAGTCACAGTTACCTAGCAAAGTGTCCATCTCTGGTCAGCTTTTACTATATTTATTTTCAACAACAACTAATGGATTTTAATTTTTGGATACACTTTTACATTTGTAGCTCATTCAGATTTTTTATCTTTCAAGTAAATTTCACTGGCCAAATTATCTAGAAATTCCTTGCTTACTACCCTATGTTTATTTTTTAATAAGGTCTGAGATGATACCGTCTTCAAGAACTCCCCTTTCCCGCGTAGGTATTTTCCTACAACATATTCTGTTGTATAATAGTCTCCCCGAGTAACCCATTCATATAAATTTGGATCAGGAGAATTTCTATTGATTTTCCATTCTTGTTTGTTGCTTAGGGAGGATTCAAAGGCCTTCTCAAAGTCCATTGCACCATTAAAATCAATCCAATCACTATTGAATCTCTTTACTGCCATCAAATATTGATCCTTTCTCAAAACTTGAAGCATAAACATGAGCAAAACCGTCATTAAATTGTAACAATGAACCGATACCACCTTCTTGGAACACTTTGGCCTTATCAGTTTGCACCTATCAAACATAACTATAAAATTTTGGTTCTTATTTAAAGGATCAATGCCTAATCGATAAAAAACTGCACTCACAAAATTATTCTAGTTTATGTGTGTTGTCATAATAACTTGATCAGTAATATATAACTCGCATGCATAAAAGTGGAACCATTCATCTGCGCACACCTTATTCTTTCTACCCCATCAATGTCAAGCAATGTTTAATCTTTAGTTCTCATTTTGAAGTAGTGTACAATGTCAAAGGACTACATGTCCGTCAAGAAAAAATAAGTGTTATGTATGTAATGCATCATGATCATTGTAATAGTAAACATGTGTTTTTGTTTATAACGGACTTGATAATTTTAACTCATTATTGGGGATGTAAATGTTAATATTTATTATATAAATATGTTTTTATTAACTTGTGCATCAATAAAAGGAGGTAAAACAGGAACTAAATACGACAGACTACAAAAATATTTTTAGTATATTACCCATCTATTGCAACAAATAGACATTTGCTGGAAGAACATAATACAGTTCTGTAACACCCCATACTTTTCCTAACTTAAATTCGTCCCTAGAATGTTAAGAATTTACTTTAAAAATGAATACCATTTATTTCATACGGTATTTTCAGATTTTGACTTTTTACTGTGTGGAAAATTGAATAAGCTTTCCATCGACACCAAATTTGCCTAAATCCGACACTCAGTGAAGGAGTTATGGAATTTTAAGTTGGCAGTGTGCCATCTGGGCACTTGGCGTGTCGCGGAGAGGGAAAAATCTGCAATTGTCAAATTCTAGTGGCCCTCCACAATAGCCCCACATCGCGGAGAAGCCCATTTTCTCAATTGCCCCATTCTAGTGAGACTTTGCATGCTGGCGCATCGCGCCAAGGGCCAAATTGGCAATCCAAGGGGCACCGTGATTGTGGTGCGTCTCGGTGAGCGCCTAATTCCCATTTGTCCTTTTTTCAGTGAGCCACCTCTATAGTGGCGCGTCGCGATGGCCCAATAAATTAGGATTTTTGGTCATTTTTCCAGTTTCGTTTAGGAGTTTAAAGAGGGTACTTTGGTTATTCTCTCAGCCCCAATTCTGTCCAAACACAAGATTTAAGCCTATTGCAAGTATTTTATGTCTATATTCATCAAAGTTTCTCTCAAGAAAAACTCTAATCTTCAACATTCAACTTCAAGAATCCCTAAGATTTCACCATTGTTTTCCCAAATCAATTCAAGATTCAAAGTTCCCAATTCAAGTATTCCAAGAATCATCATTCAAGGGCACAAATAGAATTCCAAAAGCAAACTTGTTCATCTAGTTCATCATCCAAGGTATGTGGGGTTTGAACAAGGATAAATCTTTCATCCTTGTGCCCAAGAACTTCATTTTTATTAAAGATTACATGATTTTCAAGTTAGGGTTGTTACCCAATTCTTATTATTTTATTTATGAAATTATCATGTTATTTAAGGCTTCAATTGTAAGAAATTTACATATATTCATGTTTGAAATCATGAAATTCATATTATGAGTTATTTTTCACTATCTTGATTGAGATTGTTGAAAGCTTTTAAGATGATTATTGAGCATGAAGTTTAAGTATGATTATTGATGTATTAAAGCTTTATATTTCGAGTCCTAAGTACCATTGATGATTTTATAAGAAGATTATAATCTCAAGTTTTATTTACAAGTTTGATAAGTGCTTTCAAAAGCAAAGATTGATCTTTTGATCTTAAGCTAAGCTAAGGAATCCACATTTTTTCACATAGTTTGAGATTTATAGAAGAGAAACATAATCGATTTTGATTATAAACCCTTATGCTATTTTAAGGTGGATTTTCTAAAAGTTCTGAGCAATAAGTATGTGAGTAGTATTTAGCACCGAGTTGGGTATGATTCTTAGGTCTCATGCCCCAGAACTATGTGCCACCGTAGAACTAATTTTTTCCCACTTCTATGTGGATGACTAAGATTGTGATCACTCAAGTTAAGGTTCTATTCCGATGGCAAGGGTAGAACAGCTCTCCCCAACATGGAAAAGACGTTGGACTCTATGTCAGCTCACATGGTTTATGTTGGTTAGAAGAAACTCTCTAAGTCCCAAAGTTCCAAGTTTCCAAAGCTCCCAAAGTCCCTAAGTTTCAAGGGAAAAGAATGATAGAAAAACTTTATAAGACTAAGTGTAAAGGATCACATATTTTACTCGGATTATGCTTTTCGAAAATATAATAGTTATAGTTTTCAGATATTTTAGTGAGTCCTTTCTATACTTAGATAGTATGATTTAAAGAGAGAATACAAGTACAGCTTTTAGAACTAAATATTTTGACTCACTAGATTTATAAATCATGACTTGTTTCTCATGACTTTTATTTTCAGTATTTCAGATATTCCAGCTTATGTGAGTCATTTACATTTAACATGCATTATTTTATAAATTATGGTGATGAGATGATGTTTTACTTATGCATTTCACTCTCATATACTCAGTACATCCTCAAAGTACTAATCCACATATATGTATATGTGCTACATTATCTCATAATGTGGTTATCAGTTCAGGTGTAGCACTCATACCATATTCAGACAGCTTGCAGCTTTCAGTCAGCAGGTGATGAGTCCTCTTAATTCAAGGGCTCGAGTCAGTCATATAGTTTGGGCAGTATTTTATTTTTATTTATTCAGTCGTATTGATTTGGGATAGCTGGGGTCATATTCCGGCTACCTAAAGTCAATACTAGTAGAGGCTTCATAGATAGTCAGTAGAGTTAAGGTATTTGATTCCAGTTTTGTTTGTAAAAGAAGAATTGTACTCATTTTAATTTAGTTTTGTATCGATCAGATTTAGAAAAGAGTAATCTCCAGCGTATTTCTTTTAGACGTATGTATTTTATTCAATTGCTTATGAGTTATGCCAGTAGAAGTGTTAGCTTAGGATCACCTGTGGTCCTAAGCACCGTGTGACGTCTCGGGGCCATTTTTGAGGCATTACAAACTTGGTATCAAAGCACAAGGTTCAAGTGTCCTAGGTTGTCTGTGAAGCCGTGTCTAGTAGATTCTTGCAGAAGGTATGGAGACGTTTGTACTTTTCTTCGAGAGACAACGAGGCATTTAAGAAAAGTTTCTCTTCTTTCATACTCTAGATCGTGCAGTAAAATTATTCCTTCAGAATCTTCTATCTATTCGTGTTACCTCAAAATTCCTCATCTATGTATTATTCTAGATCTAACATAATTATCAAGTTCCATGTAAGACCCCGTAAACTTCCCTCGTAGTCTAAGCCTTTTGAGCATGTCAAGTGAAGCTTTTTTCCATCTCTAAAAAATTTAGAAATGACTTCCAAAGTGATTGGTGTTTAAACTATGTGGAATTTTCCTAAATTGGACTTTTTATCGTGTAGGAAATTAAATTATCTTTCCAATAATATCAATTTCATCCAAATCTGGTACCGGGGTAAGAAGTTATGGTCGTTTTACTAAAAATTGTCGGAACCGCCCAGGTGCGATTGGCAGGTTGATAAACCGTCGAGCTTGCGATGGACCGTTGCCCAAACCGTCGCAATCAAGGCAGTAACCTCCTCTTATGGTCTAAGTGTGATGGCCAGGATGACGGACCGTCAAGCTAGCGACGGACCGTTGCTAAGACCGTTGCAACAAGGCAGTATGGCCTTTTTCTAACCAACATGCGACGGACAATTCGAGGGGCTGTCAGACTAGCTACATACCATCACTCCGACTGTCGCAGATCTCGTTCAGTATTTTTAAGCCATTTTTAAAAGGACTTTTGGTCTTTTGCCACCCTTTTAACACTTAGATATATTCAAAACGAAGCATAAAACTTCAGAATCATCCAAAGCATCAAGAACTAGGGTTTTCTCTGTCAGATGAGTCATCTATTGAAATAGATAACTCTTATATTGGATTTATGTTCGAGTTCTATCCATTATTTAAAAAACAACAGTAGCACTGTACCCAGATAATAAATTCAACTAAAAATCATAATTTTACTTACTAAAGTCACCTATGAAGTAATGTCAAAGTGATGTACGAAATAAAATTTGACCTAAAAAATTAGTCAAGTAACAGTAGTAGCGGTAACAACAACAACAATTGTAAACAAGAAGATGATGATGATGATAATGAAGAAGATGATGATGATAATGAAGTAGAAGATGATGAATAAAGCAGCAGTAATAATGAACAACAAAAATCGCAAAGAGAGAGAAAACAACAATGGATGAAAAGAGAGAGAAACACACATTTACCCCTCTGTTTCCTGTTATATTAGGTTTTACATTTGAATCAAAGTGTAAATTTAAAAACTTGCGGGCTATTCTTAAACTTTTCCAACTTTCTTAATCCATAATAAAGTAATTGTCACCTACACTCAATTATTAAAATCTGAGTCACTTACACCTCATTTTAAAACTCTTTTGTCACTTTTAACTCAAAACCCATTGTTAGTTGGTGTAAGGCATTTAAGACATATCTATTTCGCAACTTCAATTGTGATTTTATTATATCACCGCTAATTAATTATTATGTTCATCTAAACATTGTGTCACTTAAATTAGAATAGAAAATGTATTATAAATCACAATAATTAAAAAATATAATTGACTATCAATGACCTAAAAGTCTATACAAGGAGAGTAACATATGCTATTTGAAAATTACATAAAAGGTATTATGAATTACAATAGTTTACAACTTAAAATATCTAAAAATAATTTAATTTGTTATATATTTTTAAAAAATATGTAAAAAATACTATAAATCACAATAATTAAAAATTTAAATTATTTTAAATATAATTGACTATCAATACTATTAAAGTTTAAATAAGGAGAGTAACGTATATTATTTTAAAATTACATCCCTTTTCCCCAGCACCACCACCACTACCACCACTATCACTACTACCACTACTACCACTACTACTATCACTACTGCTACAACTACCACTACTACTATACTACTACCACTACTACTATCGACATCACCACCACCACCACTACTACCACTACTACTATCATTACTACCACTACTACCACTACCACTGCTGCTACTGCCGCCGCTGTTGCCTCTATCATTAATGAAATGGTACGTATATGCCCCTCACACTAACTATAGGAGCATATGTATACCCAAAGTATGACGAAGGGTATCTACCTACGATTTATCATAGTTCAGGATTATATTTGTTCCTTTTTCGTTTTAACTTTTATCCCAAATAATTAATTCAAATTGACTATCCAACCTATTAACCACATCGAATCCGATTTCAAATTAACTCAATCTGACCTCTCTTTTTTATTCCAAATTCAATACTTTCTCCGTTTTTATCTTAAACGTGAACCTTAATCAAATTATAGTGATTGGTAGTTGTTGCTAGTTGGTGTTAACTAGTTGGAGGGAGTGGAGATTAAGCCGGAGGTTGTCGGAGCTAGGGGTGCGACATTGGTTCATCCGTGGGGTGCTTTCGATTCGATGGAGATGGTGGCTATGTGATTTTGACCACTGGTGGGTAGTGTTTTTCCAATGAAATTTTTCTGGAAATTAAAACGCTAGGGGTTTAATTTATATGGTATTGTTTTTGAGTATTATGGACTAATGATTCTTTTTTTTTTTTTTTGAAATTGATAGCAGTGAGTATTACTGTATTGTGTATGTATATTAATATAAGGGTAAAAAAAAGCGTTTCTTAGATAGACTTCTATTGAATTTTAATTGAGATCGGATCAGCTAGTTGATTTATTGGGTCGGATAGTAAATTTTAATTAAATATATGAGGTAAAAAAAGTTAAAACAAAAAAAATATGTACTTCTAAACTAAGATAAACGATATGTATATAACTTTGCTCATACTTTGTGCACATCGTTAGGGTAAGTAGCGAATACTTAGCATTTCATTAATGGTATCATAATTCAACGTATATTTATCCTCTTTCCATTTAAAATTTAAAAGGACCCACTCAATTAACAAATTTATTTTTTATTTTTATTTTAAATTGAATCTCCTGTTTGTTTAACTTTAAAATTTAGGCTAAAAACAGATAATAATTTGAAAACCAAGTACCAAAAATGCAGTTAAGGTAAGAAGAAATATCTGTAAAGATGAGTATCCTTCAACTCCATGAGCATGAGCATTACAGACTTCAAGTAGAAGGAGGAAAATAGTAAAGTGGGGAAATGCCTCAAACCATGATGATTTTCCTCAAACCATTCATTTCACCCCCTTCTCCTTCTTTTTTCAGGTCTCCCTCCCTCCCTATTTCTCTCCTGTAATTCTTGCTATTTACTCATCTCTCTTATCTCTTGTAGGGGTGCTTGATATTGTACTGTGATAGAATCTTGTTTTTATAAAGGGTATATCGGGTCTTCAATTTGGGAATTTTCTTATTTGAAAAGGGTTCACACTGAGTGTGAGAAGGCTGAATATCTACTTTGTTTTTTGTGCGTGCGTGTGTGTGTGGGTATGTTCTTGTTCTGTTTTGCTGATTAATTACGGCTATTTAACTGGATTTTGTTGTTAAAATTTGACAAAATCTTATCTTTGAAGCCTTATTGGGTAAACCATGTATTTGTCTTACTTTTAGCTGTTCACAGTGTGGAGCTGGCCCTATCCAACCTCTGCCAAGTTATGGCTCTATTGAACCAGGATAGCTCTGTGAAGTGGTTCTTGAATCTTATACTACTTGATTTTTGTTTTTATCTTTTTGAAAATTACAAGGTGAAGAATCGAAACTTCACAGGTGAGTTCGGGTAGCCAACCAAACGAGCTAATAAGATTCCCCTTCTTGTTTCCGTTATTTTTACTGCAAAGAAATATCACAAAAAGAGAGGGGGAAAAGTGCAAGTTGAGCAGGGGAAAAAAAGGAGAAAGAATTGTAAGATTTTTGCAGTTTATGCTATTTGGGTACATAATGACTTTTTACTGTTTGCAACTCCATATATGAAAATATTGGATTTGAAGGGTTGTCTTTGGATTTTATTTTTAATTCCTGAATTTGATTTAATTCTGTGTTGTGAACTTGTGCTTAACATAACCGTCATTTCTGATGCAGTAAATCAAATAGTGGTGAGAATTTATTGGATACAAATGTTAAAATATGTAAAAGAGCAGAAGTGGTGTGTCAAGGAATGCTGGCACCGAGAAAGTTCATGCAGAAGAGGAGGAAAGTAGAGGTTTTCAAGAGTGCTGAGGACGAAGCAGACCAGAAAAACTGGAGAAAGATGATGAATGAAATTGACAAAACTGGTTCTGCTGTTTCAGTACTGAGAAGCCAGAGGGACAAGAACCAGGCTCTTCCGAAGGACCTTGTTCTTGGAAGCTTGGTTAGATTTAAACAGCTTAAGAAGTGGAACCTTGTTAGTGAGGTATGGACTCTTCTAGCTAGCATGTCATTTGAGTATTTACTTCAGTTGTCTTCCTTTACGCAGACTTTAGCCAATACTCATCTATGCAGACTTTGCTTCTTGTTTCCGTTTAGTCTAATCTGTTGTTTCCGATGTAGATTCTTGAATGGCTTCGAACCCAGCATTGGTGGGATTTTAATGAGATGGACTATCTGATGCTTATTACGGCCTATGGGAAGCAAGGGGACTTCGGTAAAGCTGAAAGGATTTTAGGCTACATGAATAAAAAGGGTTATCCCGCAAATGTGATATCTCACACTGCTCTGATGGAGGCATATGGAAAAGGAGGTCAGTACGGTAAGGCTGAAGCTATCTTTCGGAGAATGCAAACTTCAGGCCCTGAACCTTCTGCTATTACATACCAAATCATTCTCAAAATCTTTGTTGAGGTAATGTAGCAAACTATATAACAGAAGTAGTTAGATTTAGGAGTTAAATTATTGAAGATATAAGAAGGTTAATGATAATGGCTGAACATAACTATGAAATTTTATGTGTACCTTTGTAAAACTAAATTTTCTTACCAGTTGATTGAGCATGTAGTATAACTCGGTAGTTGGCTATTATATTTTGGTGTATTGATTCCTCCATCCTTTAGAACAAATAATTTGGAGAAGTTGATGTTGAGTATGAAGTTGTAAACGTAAAGGCTTGTGATCAGAGTGTTCTCTTTTAGCTGATGACTTGCTGTGTTGGGAAAAAGTATTTGTAGCATACAATGGCTGGTATGCCACTTTGTTTGGGAATGAGAGAATCATGAATTTCATGTGCAAGATACATCCAGTATCTTGCAGCCAAGACTACGTAATGGAATCGGATTAATAGTGATTGCTGCAATCTGAAAATGGAAAATAGCTTGGTCTTTGTTTATTAGACAAAGGGTCCATCTGTAAGTTCCTTGACCATTATCTGGTAGAATGAGAAGAAAATCTTGATAAAATGGAAGAATAGTGAATTAATTGCTGACTGGTCTGATTGGATGTGTTATTCTTTAACAACAAGAAAAGCTCCAGATCAAGACCGTTAATGATATTCCTGCATTATTTATTGAATAAGGGATCATTCACAATTATGAATCTTTAAACCGTAATATTTTGGTCTGCACATTTTATTTATGCCGAATAGACTTATCCAGAGGAGTTGATTTAGCAGTTGAAAGAAACACTTCGAGTGCAGATGTTGACTAGCCTTTTTTGTGTCGTGTGCTTCTCCAAATCCACAAGGAAGGATGTTTAACAATGACAGTACTAGAAAAGAGAAATAAAATGTCCCATCATAGAGCATTTTTGCGAAGTCTGTCATTTGCTTCCTCTGGCTTTCTGCTTTAAAAAAATCTCAACTTTCTTCTGAACAATTTCTTAAGATTCTAGTCTTTCTAAACCTGTTGCTTATGCAGTCTACGACACTTGTTTGTTGCCTTGCGAAAACTTGCCTTCTTTACCTAGTTACTACAGTCTTTTAAATGGAATTGGTTCATAGGTGCGACAATGTCATGATTGAAAGTGATAAATGGGAATGGGGCAGATCTTGTACCATTACCATATGTTACATACTTTTATGGCCAACTAAGTATTCCAAGAAAAAGAACAAGAAATGTGATCAAATGATATTCTACTAGTTGATGGATTTCCTTAATTTAAGGGAAGTTGAAAGCGATCATCAAATAATTCTTTTTAAAGAATATTTACTGAACTAAAATGAAGTTTCATGCAGAAATTGGTACTTAGTAGTGGTAGCAGTAGTTGTACTTTAGCAGCTTCCACGTACAAGGTTCCACACCAAAAGCACCCAAAATCTTAATTTTGTTTCTCCAATTATTCAAGATAGTTGTTACTTGTCTTTTCATTGATAAAATCTTCTTACCTGTAGTATAAAATCTTCTTGTGTGTTTTTCTTGGGTAATTGAAACTTGTTGTTCGATGTTTTTTCCTTATCTGAATTTTTAAGTTTAGATTTTGATAGTGGGTACTATTAAGCTAAGTTACTCGGACTCTTCATTTTCAGTGCAACACCCGTGTCGATACGACATAGGTGTGGGTGTGGGATCCGTACCCGATCTAGTCAACCGATTTTGGGTACTTTGACCAAAATTGACAATTCACAAATTTAATGGTTTTTGTAATCAAAACAAAAGCTCAGGTGAAATTGAAGAAAATGGAATACCTTGTATATAGAAATTTCTATTTTACTGTTTTTCCTTTCATATTCTTTCATGATTATGATTCTCCTCTTGATCAATATTTTCTCCTCAAGTTTTCCACATAATATCTCATAACTTAAGTTTTATGACTCTATTTTTAGATATTTAAATTATTTTTAGCCGAATCCCCGCACCCATATCCATGCCTGGATCCATATCCCCAAATCTTAAAATTGAGATCATGAAGTATCTAACCTATAGATCCGCACCCGTGTTGGACACCCGCACCCGAGTCCGAGCAACTTAGCTATTAAGTCTAATTTAAAGTTTAACATGCTTTCTAGATGTAATTTGTTGTGGAGAGAAAAAAGATAGTTTTAAAACCACTGCACCAAGTCAAATTATGATGCCTCGAAAACAAAAGTAATTATTTCTGAAACCTTTGCTTGGTTTGAATAGCTGCTGCTGCTGCTGCTTGTTTGGTACTAGAATAAAGGAAAAAGTTGACCGAACTGAATCTGAACACCCTTCATGCTTAACGAGCAATAAGAAATCAAGAAGATTGAGAAAATATAGTAGCAAATACCCCTTTTTTTTTATAACTGTAGAATCTTGTTCTGCTCTCAATCTGCGATTTGTTGTGGTTTTAATGAATTCTATTTTTGGAGGAACCATATCTGCGAATGTCAAAGGATTATTAAACGGTAATAAAAGCAGGTAATGCTAGATAAGAAAGCAGTAGTTCTAAATGCAGTGCTTATGTGGGATGAAAGATGTTAAGATTAACTCAAGAATCCGAGGAAAAAAATTGATCCTCTAGGTCCTTTATTCATTTATATAGATTTCCTCAGGTATCCCCATGTGAATTTCTGTGCCTAGACTGGTTTCTGAAAGTTTAGGCATCTTGCTAATGGAGGAGTTAATGCAGGGTGACAAATTTAATGAAGCTCAAGAAGTCTTTGAAGGCCTTATGGATATGGATGCACCTCCTCTAAAACCAGACCAGAAGATGTTCCACATGATGATCTATATGTATAAGAAGGCAGGAAAATATGAGAAAGCCCGTCATCTATTTTCTTTGATGGCCGAGCATGGAGTTCCACAGAATACGGTTACTTACAACAGTTTGATGTCATTTGAGGCTAACTATAAGGAGGTCGCAAACATTTATGATCAGGTAAATTGCAAATTATGTATGGGTTCTGCATTGTTCTGGAAAATGATCATTAGTATGCTGGACTATTCCTTAAGTGCATGTTGTATCGCTTCCTATCCAAAAAAATGTATTATGCTATTATAGGTTTGTTTCCTTTAGCTGTTAGCATTAGTTCTCTGTATTAGTCCTTGATGCAATAGTATTATAATGCATTTTAAAGTTGAAATATTAGAGGTCTTTTAAGAACCTCATATTCTTGCTAATTTCTTCTGAGGTTTTGATGCTTAATTTTTCTGTGTCACCATTAGTTTGTTGTAGCTTGTTTTATTCAAGAGCTTATTGAATTAATTTGCTGTAACATATTTGATTCAGGAATGTATTGAAAATAAAATTAACCTGCAGGAGGAAGATCAACATTGCGTGTGTGCAGGAGACTAATTCGGTAGGGACTAAGGCTAGGGATGTGGATGGGTATAAGCTGTGGTACTCTGGGTGCTATAGGCGTCGGAATGGAGTGGGGATCTTAGTGGATGAGGAGCTTAGAGAGCAGGTGGTGGAGGTTAAGAGGGTTAGTGATAGGCTGATGACGATTACTCTGGTCGTTGGGGGGGTTTCGCTGCATGTGTGTTGTGTTTATGCACCGCAGGTGGGCTTGACTGAGGAGGAGAAAGCGAGGTTTTGGGTTGCTTTGGATGAGGTGGTGAGAAGCGTGCCTAGTTCGGAGAAGATTGTCATAGCAGGGGACTTCAATGGGCATATTGGGGTTTTGCGTGGAGGTTATGACGATGTGCATGGAGGTTTTGGATTCGGCGATAGGGATGACGAGGGAGCTGCTCTGTTGGATTTTGCTAGGGTCTTTGGGTTGGTGGTGGTGAATTCGAGCTTCCCGAAGAAGGAGGATCATCTAATTATCTTTTGAAGCGCGATAGCCAAGACTCAGATCGACTTTCTGTTGCTTAGGAAGGAGGATAGGGCTTTTTGTAAGGACTGTAAAGTCATTCCGAGTGAGCAT
>NC_061117.1:128079462-128124281 GCF_002878395.1 Capsicum annuum
AAGGGCCGAAGAGGGTCGGCCTAGAATTAGGGGGGTGGCTTGACACCGGGTAGTGTGTTAGAGATTGAGAAGAAGGTGGCTGGTTTAGGGGTGTGGAGACTATATGGGATAGGGCTACCAGTTGTATCACGGAAGCTGCTAGAGAAGTTTTAGGTGTTTCGAGGGGTCGGGCAGGTCGACATAAGGGGGATTGGTGGTGGAATGAAGAAGTTAAGAAGGTGGAGACTAAGAAGGAGTCTTATGTTAAGTTGATTGAGAGTAATAATGCAGAGGAGAAGCGGGTGAATAGGGAGGCCTACAAAGTTGCTAGAAAGGAAGCTAAGCTTGCAGTCACGGCAGCTAAGACTGTAGCATTTGAGAGCTTGTATGCGGGGTTAGATGTGAAAAGGGGGGAAAGGAGGTTATAGCGGCTTGCGAAGGCTAGGGAGAAGAAGGATCGGGACTTAGACCAAGTGAAGTGCATTAAAGGGGAGAATGGTACTGTTTTGGTGGAAGATGTCCATATTAAGAGGAGATGGCAGGAGTATTTCCATAGGCTTTTGAACGAGGAGGGGGATAGAGGCATCGAGTTAGGAGACCTGGAACACTCGGAGGAGAGACATGATTTCAGTTATTGTAGGCGTTTTAGGGTGGAGAAAGTCAGAGAAGCTATTCGTAGAATGCGAAAGGGAAGGACGACGGGGCCCGATGAGATTCCGGTGGATTTTTAGAAGTTTATAGGTAAGGTTGGTTTAAGGTGGTTGACTGATTTGTTTAACGGCATTTTCAAGACGGCAAGGATGCCGGAGGCTTGGAGGTGGAGTACGATGATTCCGTTATATAAAAATAAGGGAGACATCCAGAGTTGCACTAACTATAGAGGTATCAAGCTGTTGAGTCATACTATGAAGATTTGGGAGAGGTTAGTTGAGCTGAGATTGAGAAGGATTAGTTTGATTTTATGCCTGGTCGCTCGACGACAGAGGCAATCCACCTGGTGAGGAGATTGGTGGAGCAGTATAGGGAAAGGAAGAAGGATTTGCATATGGTGTTCATCGACTTAGAGAAGGCTTATGACAGTTTCGAGGGAGGTTTTTTGGAGATGTTTAGAGGCCAAAGGGGTCCCGGTGGTGTACATTAGAGCTATTAAGGACATGTACGATGGAGGAAAGACTCGGGTGAGAACGGCGGGAGGAGATAGAGCATTTTTCGGTCGAGGCAGGGTTGCCCCAGGGTTCGGCTCTTAGTGCATTCCTGTTTGCGTTGGTGATAGACGTGTTGACACGGAGTATTCAAGGGGAGGTGCCGTGGGGTATGTTGTTCGCTGACGATGTATTGCTGATTGATGAGACGCGGGCAGGTGTGAATGAAAAATTGAAGGTTTGGAGGTAAACCCTTGAATCTGAGGGGTTCAGGTTGAGTAGGTCTAAGACGGAATATATGGAATGTAAGTTTAGTGAGGTGAGGCAGGAGGATGATGTCGTGGTAAGGTTGGATTCCCAGGAGGTTCGAAAGAGGGATAGTTTTAGGTATCTTGGGTCTATGATTCAGGGGAATAGCGAGATTGATGAGGATGTCTCTAGTTGGATGAAATGGAGGCTCGCCTCGGGAGTGTTGTGTGACAAGAAGGTGCCACTAAAGCTTAAAGGTAAATTCTACAGAGCAGCAGTCCGTCCTGCTATGCTATATGGAGCAGAGTGTTGGCCAGTCAAGAACTCCCACATTAAAAAAATAAAGGTAGTGGAAATGAGAATGTTGCGTTGGATGTGTGGACTTACCAGAGGGGATAGAGTCAGGAATGTGACCGTTCGGGAGAAGGTCGGAGTGGCTTTGTTGGAGGATAAGATGCGGGAAGGAAGGTTGAGATGGTTTGGGCATGTGATGAGGAGGGGCATGGATGCCCCAGTTCGTAGGTGCGAGAAGTTAGCGTTAGATGACTTCAGAAGAAGAAGAGGTAGGCCGAAGAAGTACTGGAGGGAAGTGATTAGACATGATATGGAGAAGCTTCTGCTTACTGAGGACATGACCCTAGATAGGAAGGTGTGGAGGTCGCAGATAAGGGTAGAAGGCTAGGTTGTGTGCGTGGATTTAGTAAGTAGTTAGAAGAGCTCAGGTCGAGTCGGGCTAGTAAACCTAGGATTGGGTCCAAAGATAGGAGATTGCTCTGACTTCTATTTTTATGTGTCTTATTCCTTGTCATGTTATGCCATCCATCTTGCTTCTTATTTAATTACGCTTTGGTCTACTTTTCTTTATCTTGAGCCGGGGTCTATCGGAAATAGCCTCTCTACTTCTCTGGAGGTAGCGGTATGGACTGCGTACACTCTACCCTCCCCAGACCCCACTTGGTGGGAATACACTGGGTTTGTTGTTGTTGTTGTTGTTAAGTTTAAGCCCATCACATAGTTTTGACCAGAAAGCTACCCTTTATGGACATATTTCACTGAAAGTCCTAAGTTTGCTGGATTTGAGATCTTTATTTTTTATTATTCGTAGTAATGAAACTTGTATAGCTATCAGGGGAGGCTCTATAAAGTTTAACCGTATTGCCTTCTTAAGAATTTTGTGAGCTTATTTGCTAGCCTACTTTCATGGCTAGGATGGAGCGTGTTCCACCTGCTGTAGGCTAAGGAATTTTGGGCAACCCAAATTCCTTCTTTTCTACGAAGGTTCTTCTATAAATATATGCAAGTCCATGCTCGTCGAGCAGTGATGGACAATTTTTTTTAGAAAAATTATTTGCAGTATTGGATTTGTCTGTTTTAGACTTTTAGTTGTGGTTTATTTTGAAAATCATGGGCACATGGAATGGCTTCATAAGGTTGCACATCAGTTCAGCTTTGTCTACACAGGCAGTTTTACATTTGGTTAATCACTTCTATGCTTTAAGTTTTGTGATATGCATTATCTGAGGTGAGGATCTTTCGGAAACAGCCTCTACCTCCATGAGGTAGGGGCAAGGTCTGCGTACACTCTACCCTCCCCAGACCCCACATGTGGGAATACAGTGGGTATGTTGTTGTTGCTTTTAGTTTTGTATTCATAGTGATTTGAGCTGTGTGCTTTCCTCTGTTTTATATTACTTATGGGTGCCGTATTTATGTTATGTAATCTTGTAACCTTGTGCTGTGCTTTACTATGTGTTTGTGTGGTACCGCGTGTCTCGAGCCGGGGGTCTATCAGAAACAGCCTTTCTACTTCTTCAGAGGTAGAGGTATAGGTATGGACTGCGTACATCCTACCCCCAGACCCCACCAGGTGGGAATACACTGGGTTTGTTGTTGTTGTTGTATTCATAGTGATTTGATTGACATTTTGGAGCGAATGCCTAATTTTAGATGCAAAGAGCCGGTCTTCGACCTGATGTTGTTAGCTATGCACTGCTCATTAGTGCATATGGAAAGGCTAGAAGAGAAGAGGAGGCACTAGCTGTTTTTGAGGAAATGCTTGATGCTGGTGTAAGGTATTGATTTCTTTACACCATTGAATATCCAAGTGCTTTTTACATTGTTTCCCTCCCTACGACTTCCTTTTTCCTATACCAGAAGTCAAGGCTCTGCATCAAAACATGATTCTCTGGATAACACACCCAGCTAGTTATTCAAATTGGATCTATTCATTTTGGTCTTTCAATCGTGTGGAACTAATTGCACATGACCAAGTGGAAGATGTACTTTTCAGAGAGAAGATGACCAATTAACTTTCTTGCTTGCATTTAAGCTTTGACTGAAATCATCTAGGTTAGGGTTTCTTGGTTCAATGGTATTTGTTTTATTCTTTGCAAAGAGATATTTTTATGCTCACGCCCACTAGATAGCACCAAAATCTGGTAGAAGAGATGCGTTTAAGCCAGATGCTTACTGATTTAGCAAGAGTAGCTCAAGTTCAGAGATATATATGTTCTCTCTCTCCATGCCAGATGACATTATCTTTCTGTGGATGCTTTGTAGCCAGTCACAACGTTCTCTTATCCTTTAATTACAAGTGTTATATGAGGGCAGTTCTATTTTCAGGCCAACACAGAAGTCTTACAACATCTTGCTAGATTCATTTGCTGTCTCAGGAATGGTGGAACAGGCCCGGACTGTCTTCAAAAGCATGCGAAGAGACAGGTGACATGTTGTATACATTTCCATGAACACTTCTTTTAACTATTACTATTTCAGAAACTTCTATTCATTGTTTTACGGCGCTAGAGGATCTCACGACTTGATTTGCCTATCCCTTGCTGCACTTATTTTGTTGTCCAACAATCTGCACTCCTCCTTATATGGGAGTTTCTATATTTTCGCACCTCTGTAGCCTCAAAATCCTGGAATGCTTAGGCATCAGATAATCTTATAGCCACATTGAAGTTTTTCTTACGCCCACTGTTCTAAAACAACTCATACATGCATTTTTCTGACAAACACTTCCCAGTTCAAGTGGATTTGCAGCTTGAGGGCCTGTCATGCTAAGTGAAGTTCCTTGTTAAAACTTGCCAATGTTTATGATTGATTTGTTTGGTTTTTGTTTTTGCTCAACCATTTTAAATGTGCATAAAATAAAGTTTCATCTTTGGCTTGAAAAACAGTGGTTCAGCAATTATTGGCCCAAAAGCAGGGAGGTGGATAATAGTAATTATCTTCTTCCAAATCCTGAAATTGACCTTAACCTCTGCACTTTCACCTTTACCCAAGGATGGGAAAAGGAATAAGTACAAATCTAGTGGATTAAATTCGCCAACTCAATTACTTGGGATCTGTCAGTGGTATGCTTTGGTCTAACCAATGAGTCTATTCCAAGTAGACTTTCTGATTTTCCGTCTTTCATTGCAGATGTAGCCCTGACCTTTATTCATACACAACAATGCTATCAGCTTATATTAATGCATCAGATTTGGAGGGTGCAGAGAAATTCTTCAAAAGAATAAAGCAAGATGGACTGGAGGCCAATGTTGTTACATATGGCACACTAATTAAGGGATATGCAAAAATAAATGACCTCGAAAAGATGATGGAGAAATATGAAGAAATGCGGGTTCATGGTATCAAGGCTAACCAGACTATCTTCACTACAATCATGGACGCGTATGGTAGAAACAAGGATTTTGGCAGTGCGGTTGCTTGGTTCAATGAGATGACATCTACTGGTGTGTCTCCTGATCAAAAAGCAAAGAACATTCTCTTGTCCTTGGCAAAAACATCAGAAGAACAGATGGAAGCTAAGCAGATCACAGGATGTGCCATAGTTGACAGAATTCCCAGTAACATCAATAATCATGATGAAGTCGACGATGATGATGGGAGCGGTGATGATGAAGACTACGATGATGACAATAATACAGAAAGGAGTATTTTGTCAGGAGAAAATTGGATCAATTGATAATTAGCGGTAGTGCTGCATCTCAGACGTAAGAAGTAATGCAAAATGAAACTAGAAATTTTGTTATATCTTTGTAGTCTTTGTAGTTTATACGACTCTTCCCCTCCTCCCTTTTGTATCTTAGAAAGCAAATGTGGAACTCCAAAAATGAATTTTGAATTTGAAAGTCGAGCAATATTCAGCTAAATGTTTTCAATATCATGCTGCTTGCTCATGTTCTTTATGTCATGCATCTGTGTTATAAGTCGGTCGGCTTGCTCTGTGATTCACTTTTATCCATCTACTAGGTATGTACTCAATATAAGTTATTCTTTCCGTCACAATTTATGTGGTGTGATAAAATTTGATAGTCAATCATAATTTTTATGTATATATTTTTGAAATATTTTAATTTATTAATTATTATGATTTATAGCACTTATTATGTAAATTTCTAAAATTATAATTATTGAAAAGGTCATTTAATCATTGTTTATGCTTTTTTAATAATCTAATACTCATCTTAAAATATCAAACATTAAAATAAAGATTCAAGTAATTAATTTTATCATTTGTAACCATATTTAGTTAATTTGATCATAAATGCTATTTTTACTATACTTATTACTATATACTACTTCTATTTACTTTTACTAAAATGAATTAGATAAATTAAATAATTCAAAATTAAAATTTATATGTTAAAAAATTATACAAAAATACTAGAGTTGTCAATACGGGTTGGCTCAGCCCATTCGGCCTAGCCTACACGGGCTTTGAGTTTGATGGGTCAGGCCGGGCTGACCCATCAAAATGATAGGCCAAAAAACACCAAGCACACTCGGGCTGCGGGCCTCACGGGCCAGCCTACTTTTAAAAAAATAATATTTTATAATTTAAGTTTAGAATATTAATAAAAAATAAATATTAGTAGACAATATTACATAGTGTTAATACTTGTTAATCAAGTCTCCAACACTCTCAAAAAATACTCCTAATAGCGAAATTAAATAACTTTTGACATGATATCTTTTGAACCAAATAAAACCAATTACTAATAAGCAATCTAAATAGTTGTATGTATTTGACTTATGGACCGGCCCACGGGCTAGCCCAACTCACATTGCTCAAGCCCCACGGGCCACAAACTTATACGGGTCAGGCTAAAAATCTTAAATGGATTGCAAAAATTGAAACTCAACTCCATCAAATATAGGCCGAGTCGGGCCGATCCAACGAGTCTGGCCTATATTGACGGCTTCTAACCTAGTATATATGTACTACTCCATCGTTTTAATTTATTTAGTTTACTTTCGTATTAGTTCGTTTTAAAAAGGAATTTTTTTCTTTTTTGGTAACTTTTAAATTTTAACTTTTCGTGTGACATATTTAGGATCAAAAAAAGTATTTGATAAATTCTATCTATTTTTAATTTAAGATCACATAATTTAAAAGTCTTTTTCTTAAAAAAAATAAATTTTAACTTTGTTTTATGTCAAAACCAAACAAAAATTGAAAGGAAAGCGGTATTTAACATGACACACAGTTAATACTTTTGGGGGCAAAAACACTCGAAGCTTACTAGTTACTACTCATTTTTTGAATCATCGAACAAATTTAATGGATTATCTATTACTTTACCTTTAACTTTTACTTTATAAACGAAATAATTCATCATTTTTTTCTGTTTTATCCGTCGAGAAAAGAATGGGTAAACTACATAAATAGCTCTCATAATGGGTGCCTTTGTGTAACACCTCGAGACTAGGGACATTTAGTTAAAAGTGACAAAAGAGTTTTAAAATGAGGTGTAGGTGACTCAAGTCTTAATAATTGAGAGGATGTGACAATTACTTTATTATAGATTAAGAAAGTTGGAGAAGTTTGAAAATAGCCCACAAATTTTAAATTTACACTTTGATCCAAATGTTAACCTAATATAACAGGAAACGGAGGAAAAAAAAGGAGTGTTTCTCTCTCTTCTCACCCATTGTTGTTTTCTCTCTCCTAGCAATTTTTGTTGTTCATTGTTGCTGCTGCTTTATTCATAATCTTCTACTTCATTATCATCATCTTCTACTTCATTATCATCTTCATCTTTTTCTTGTTGACCATTGTTGTTGTTGTTACTACTATTGTTGCTACTTGACCAATTTCTTAGGTTAAATTTTGTTTCGTACATCACTTTTCACTTAGGTATTACTTCATAGGAGACTTTGGTAAATTAAATTATGATTTTTAGTTGAATTTGTCATCTGGCTAACTGCTATTGTGCTGTTTTTTCAACAATAGATAGCACGCGAACATGAATGCAACATAAAAGCAATCTGTTTAAACAGATCACTCATTAATTGCGACAGATAAGCCGTCTGTTGCAACGGAAGACTCATATGTTGGATTCATGTTTATGGTTCTATTGTGCCGTAACATGAATCAAACAAATGGGTCATCTGTTGCAACATATGACCCCTCTGTTGCAACAAATTAGTTTTCTATTGCAATAGAGTAAATATCTATTGCAACAGATTAGTCAGCTGTTGCAATGGAACCTGAACTCGATTCCAGCAGACGCGTCGTCTGTTGCAACAGGTAAGTCATCTGTCGCAACAGGTTAGTTATCTGTTGCAACATGTCACTCATCTATTGGAATCAACTTCAAAGGTTCTTTAGTACTGTAACATCTATCCCAACAGACGCTTCATCAGTTGCAACAAATGTATAGTCTATTGCAATATATGATTCACCTGTTATAAGGGATGACTCATCTGTTAAAATCCACTTCAGGAACGTAACATGAATCCCAACAGGTAAGTAATCCGTTGCAACTGATCACTTACCTGTTGCAACATATTTTTCACCTGTTGCAACAAATTACATATCACTATTAATTTTATTATGATATCATTATTTTTTTTTTTAACAAATGACTTTATTTAGGTACCACTAATGGAGAGATCAATAATAATAGGGGTGGATTGTGATAGTCAATGGATCGAGAAAAGCAATCAATATGTATGGCATTGGAAGGAGGGTGAAATGCAAGAGACGATAGCTATGACAGTCCAAAATGATTTTTCATATGATGATTTTATGAACTTAATCATCAACTATTGTGGACTGAATTGTCAATTGAAAGAACTCGTCATTAGCTACATGCACAACTTTTTTAAAAATCAGAGGGTACTACCTTTCAAGATAACCGATCATGTTTGGTTGTGTACTTATCTTAATAATTCATCCTGGACGGTGTTAAGGGTGTACGTGATTGAAAAAACGAGAGAGAATGAGAACCAGAATGTAGAAGAAGAACCACAACAAGACATCTTTGATGATAAGTTGGATGATCTGGACATGAATATTCTAGATGATGATTAAACACCTACGCCCATTGTTGCGAGCAATATGGTGGGCAGTTCTTCTCAATCGACACAGTCTGTCAATCTTCAAGACGACGAGACCGGTTTTTACAAAGGAATGTCATTCAAGGATAAGGACGAACTATCTAATTCTTTTTTATTGCTTGCTTGAAAAAAGATTTTAAAATAATGAAGGTGATTAATTCGAGCAAAGTCTTTTGCTTCAGATGTGCTAATCTGAACTGCAAGTGGTGGTTAAGAGCGGTGAAGTACTTAAGTTCTGACAATTCGTTATTCATAAATATGAAAAGTATCACACATGTAGTTCGGAGCATATTTTGATCCAAAATCCTCATACTACGGCAAAAGGTCCTTGATCAATATTTCATGAATAGATTCTCCAATGACAAAGACCCTTCTACAAGGGATATGGCCAATCAAATACTTACGAAATTGGGTGTCATGGCCAGTTATTGAAAGATATATACGGCCATGGGAATTGCCAAGTACTTGGTTAGGGGGACACACGATCACGGGTATGCAGTCCTCAATGCCTACCGTTACATGCTTGAGTCCACAAATCCTGAAAGTAAGATGGCATTGCATGTTGATGAAAATGGAAGGTTCAAGTACTTTTTTGTATCCTATGGTGCTTGAATTCAAGGTTTTCAACATTTGAGAAAAGTCATAGCCGTCGACGGGACCTTCTTGAGGAGTAGGTATAATGGAGTTTTGCTAGCAACGGTGGCGCAGGATACAGAGAATCACATCTTTCCTATTACTTTTTATGTAGTGAAAAAAGAATGTGATGTCTCATATAGATATCTTTTTGAATAGATGTGAAGTTGCATCGAAGATACCGAAGAGTTGTGTTTTGTTTCGGATAGGCATCCAATTATTCCAAAAATGTGTTCAATTTTCTACACTTCAGCTCACTTTGGTTGTTGTATATGGCATCTTGGAGCTAATATTCGGAACAACTTTCACAACAAAAAAGTCGTGACCCCTTTTTATAGAGCAGCTAGAGCATATAATAGAGAGAAGTTTTTAGACTGTTTCAATCAAGTAATGGATATGCATCCCAAGGCAGTCGAACATCTCGTACATGTCGGTTTTGAGAGATGGAATCGGACATTCTATCTGACAAATAGGTACATTCTTAAAAATTTAATGTCTTGTTTGAGTTACAAGTATAGTATGATGTCGTACTAAGTGATTCTTTTGTATAGGTACAATATTATGACGTCAAACATAGCTGAACCGATGAATTCATTATTTGGTGATGAAAGAAAATTTCCCATCGTGGCTCTATTTGATATAATATACCAGAAGTATGGTAAATTTTTTCACGAAAGGCGTGTGAATTTCGAGAACGCATGAACCAATTTTGTTCTAAAAGCGAAAAAATAATATCAACGAACATCGGTTTGGGGAATAGGTTATTTGCTCATTAAATAGCAGATTACAAATTTAGTATCGACAATCATGGTAATGTTTCCACGGCCAATCTTCAAACAAGATCTTGTATATGCAAAGTTTTTGACTTGGATAAAATACCCCGTCCACATGCTATGGCAGCCTTCAAGCTCAATACGGTGCACAATATGAAACTAAATTTTATGAGTCTCCTCTCCATATTATTCAGTGGAAAAATATATAATGGCATATAGTGAGAATTTTGATTCAGTGCCTCTCGAAGAATCTTGTGTTGCTCCTGTAGAGATTTTGGAGAGATTAATACCTCCTCCATATATTGACCCAAGAATTATCAAATCGGGAAGAAGGTGATATAAGAAGAGGCGTGGAGCCGGAGAATTATTTCCATCAAGAAAAACAAGTGCTCTATATGTAAGAGCGCTTGCCACAAAAGAACTACATGCCCGGATCGTAATCTACTATGATCGTTGTAGTAGCAAAAACTTGTGTTGTTGTTTGTTATGGACTTTTATATATTTAACTCATTGTTATGAATGTAAATGTTATTGTTTATTATATAAAATATCATTTTTAATAACTTGTGCATCAATAAAAATAGGCAAAACAAGAACTAAATACAACAGACCACAAAATTATTTTCAACAGATTACCCATCTATTGCAACAGATGGACATTAGCTAGAAGAACACAATACAGTTCATCAAACTGGAATATGTTCATCCAACAGATGACAAATCTGTTGCAACAGATGAATAATCTACTGATAGAAACCCAATCGATGACCAATCTATTTCAACAAATGGTCCATCTGTTGAAAGAACTCAAAACTCTTGCTATTGCTACTGGATTCAAAATTGATCCTTACATCCAACCATCGACATGTTTGTTGAGAAGAAAAAATAGACAGAATAAAAATTAAATAAGAATTAAAAATTCAAAGTCGATTAAAAATAAATTTTTTATTAAACAAAAACAAAATACATTAGGTATAGATCTGATATAGAAAAATTAAAATACATACATTAAAAGAAAAAACATCACCTAAATATTATCATTATTATTATTATTATTATTATTATTATTATTATTATTATTATTATTATTGTCAGCCGGTCAATCGTCAATTATTATTATTATTATTATTATTATTATTATTATTATTATTATTATTGTCAGCCAGTCAATCGTCAACAGACAGAAGCAGGGTCCTCCCCAGCCTGCGCATCTCTCCAAACATCCTTGATCTCACAGCGACCAACTCCTACTTCAGGTCATTAACCTGCCTCTAAAGTTCCCGCATGGTGTCGCGCAGAATAGCAATGTTCCAAGCAGGATCAGCCATATCTAAAATACGCATGGATTGATAAAAAATATAAATACAAGAGTAAGGAAAAGAGTCCGAATATAATACAACCTATACTACCAACTGGTAGATTAACACAACAAGAAAAGCTTACCTCAACGAGAAAGAAATATGCTCTTTGAAGAGAAGTGGTTGAAGATGTAATACGAAAAGAGAAAATGCAAGAAATAAATAAAATAGAATAGAATGAAGATTAAGGAGGGAAATATTTATAGAGGAATGAATCTGAATGTTCTAGGTAAAAAGGTACGACTGTTCAGCTCCATTGTATTAATTACATTCAAACTACTGACTTTTTGTTTTATGTGAAAATTTATGAATTTTTCTTTTACATTCAAACTTCTCACCTTTTCAAAATGGTTTATCTCTTAATAAAAAAGGTTATTATTGAGCAGCCGCAATAGATCGTCCATCGGTCACAACAAATAACCCATAAGTCGCAATAGATTTACCATCTGTTGCAACAGATAGTCTATGTGTGCAATAGATGATACATCTGTTACAACATATGGATTATCTGTTACAACAGATGGACCATCTGTTGGAGGACATATTTTGATTCTTCTAACAGTTAATCATCAGTTGCAACAGATGGAGAACTTGATTCATCAATTGTTTTGAATGTGTTAGATAAAAACTCACAACTTTTCACCTCTTTTTTTAATAGTCATCACATACCTTAATTAATCCAAATTGATGTTTGTTTTATTATATAAAATTAAAAAAATAGATTTAAAAACAAAAAAGGTAAAAATTCACGACTTGTAGCACTTGTTTTTTCTTGACGGGCATGTAGTCCTCTGACATTAAAGATGGTTATCCTTTGTGCCTCCGTAGTCTTGTATACTACTTAACGATGGAAAGTGAAGAATAAACATTGTCAGACATTAATAGGGTAGGAAGAATAAGGTGTATGCAGATGGATGAATCCACTTTCATACGTGGGAGTTATGTATTATTAATCAGGCTTTCGTGACAGACACACATAAAGTACAATGATTTTTTGAATGCAGTTGGCTACTTTGGTTGCGCAGCTTTCTCTTATAGGGTGACTTGAATCAGCTTCACCTACTTAACTCAGCGGTTAGAGTATCACTTTCATAAGGTAAGAGTAATTAGTTCAAATCCAATAGTAGGTAAAACCGACCGAAACCCCTTCTTTTGCCAGCATGACAGCAAGCATGAACCGGTAACAAAAAGTCAATTGAATGATCAAAGCATCGGTTTCTTCCACTTGTGGCCTTGTTCAACAGCCTTGACACCTTAATATCAAGAAACCCTCTATTCCACAAGTAGGTGGATACCTAGAGTGTTGGAAACCCCAACGGAAAACCTTTCACCACGCCACACGATTCTTTTGGGAAGTGATCTTTCCACTCCTTCCCCCGCAAGCAAATAGGTTTCAAGATAGCAGGCGACCAAAAAGATCGGAGAAAATCTTCCAGAGAGAGTACCCTTAGTTTCTACTCTTTATCTATTCTAAAACAAAAAAAGAAAAAAAGTGTGGAGGAAGCGATGGACAATACTCACCTTAGCCTCTCTGGTGGCATTAGTTACCAGATTCATTCAGTGACAACCTTAGGATAAGGAATTCCTTAATTTTCATTATTGAAATAGGTGGCTACTCTCTCTCTTAATTTCTTTCATTTAGTTAGGCGTGGTAAAGGATCTCACTCAAAAGAGACTCTTCACCTACTCAATTGGAATGACTCTTACCCTTACTTATCTCCTTACTTAGAGAAGTCCCTTTCGAAGGTTCCATAAGATTCACTTTGTTGAGAGGTGTAGATGCTTAAGCTGGGAACGGCAGTAAGGCCCCTATTGAGAAGATTTTTGCACTTCTTTCTTTCCTTGAGACGGGGGACCAGGTGCATCAGAGTAGGTTGCCACTTGGCTGTCAATGAATGTTGTTTCTTCTGCCAAATCTGGAAACTAAGACTTGGATTCGCTAATCCCACCTCTTTCTCTTATCATAGGAGTTGAGAATCCACTTTTTTTATTGATGGAAATAGCTTAGGCAGCGTACGCTACTCCTTTCTCTTTCTCTCTTGTTCACTGCTCTGCTTTAAGCCAAAACAAGGCCAAACGTAGGCCTAAAAGTTAATCTATCTGCTATGGACTATTTTCTAAAGTTTAATCGATTGAAGACTTCTTTTATTCGATTTGGCTTCTTACGGATAAAAGCCACTCCTTCTCTGAGTCGGATCGCCCATATCTTTTTAACAGGTTAGAGGAGGATCTAGACAAAGAGCTAGTAAGAACGTCACCAAGATGTAGCCTTTCCATATAGGAATTCTTCCCTAGGCAAGGGTTTTATTAATGCTTTTGTAAAAATTTGAACCCAACGAGCCAAATGAAATGAAGCGAGTAGTCCTATTCAGATATTAGTCTTTTCCGCTTGAGATAGCTCTTACGGGGGCATTCGAGCATAGTAATAAATTCGTATAGGGCTTTTCCTCATTCTTTCTATAGAAAGGTCAATCTTTTACTTAAGCGTCAAGGGAATTTGCTTCTTCTTAACGACCAGATGACTATAGAGATTCGGAAAACTCCAACCAAAGGCCAATTGGACTAAGGTTTTTCTATAGAATAGGCTCCTCCCACTGCTAACTGTTAAGCTAATTCTACTGTCGAGCTAGAAGAGCTTCTCACTCGGGTCATTAAACACCAAGAGTCTGGACTCGCTGTGTCATTCTAAAAGATGTAAAATATCTTTTTAGCAGCTATAAAATGAGTCAAAAAACATACCCACTAGAACAACAAATGGTAAGTCCTTGTCTTTGGTAGATTGCCTAGGAAAGTCAGAAAGGAATGGACATCATAGTATATAACATAAGCCGGGAGGGATATTCGCATTTTTTTCTTGTCGAGGATAGACTAAACCAAAGACTGAAGCTAGAAAACCACCACTACATTCCTATATTTTATGGCCTTTATCGGCTAAAACCAATCAATGGAAGGCATCTCTGATCCATCAGCTCACCACTGAACGACTTTGGCTTTTTTTTCTACTCAACCTATGAGGACTTGAAAGAGACCTGCCTGGACTGCTAACCACTTCTTTCTAATAAAGAGGGGTCACCCTCACTTACATTACACTCTCTTTTGAATTTACACCTGACAAGCAAAGGTTCTCAGGATCGCTTTTATAGATACCAAGCAATCAATCCTCCGCATTCTCACTAAAGCACTTAAGGGGGCATTTCCACACTAAGATATAGAATTTTAAAAGCATGAATATATGCAATACTTCTAAGGGTTGGTGCGCATATCTCTTTCTACTATAGAATTCTAGTCTGTTGTACCTAACCTCTATTCACATCAAAAATAGCATATAAGGCATATCTGATATTTCTTCTTCAGTGCCAGGTATAAAAAAGAGCTAGCAATAAGATTAAAATCTTAGAGATAGAGCATACATTGCGGCAGCTTTGCCAGATCAGACCGCATTCATTTTAGAGTACCAGTCAAGCCCATTACTTGGTGTAGTTTTTTTTGTTCTTTGGTCATTTTCGGTAACCTGGTAGATCTACTGAACCTTTTCCAGAAGGGAGTTTCGAAGGGCTACAAAACTGGTAAACTTAGCCCAAAACTTGATCTACGACCCCCTCAAGGTTAGGGGCGCTCAAAAGCATCATTGGCAACGGCTCAATCTATGGTGTCTCCAAGGCATCCAGCTAATCCTTACCCTTCCAAGTGAGAAAAAGTACACCAAACTTTTTGATCATCTTTGCTCACGAATTCACATTTGACGAATCCTATATTTATTAGAGAAGGTCTTGATTCTTTGCTCGGCTTGGATCACGTAAGCTGAATGCTTATGGCTTTACCCAGCATTGCTACTCTTCTTACTATGCTGTGGGAATGCAAAGACAACCCACCACTGGAACTTGATTTGCTCTTGCTCCGCTCATTTTTATCTGTCTTCTTCCCACTATGGTGAAAGATTTTTCACCATAGCAGGAACCTCACTGACCTTATCGGGCAGTTACTGATTTTTAGCTGGGGATCCCTTCCTGCTTATCCACCCACCATAAACGATTACTAAAGGACTTGGAATGCGAATGAGATAAGAAAGTCCATCATTGGGGAAAATGATGCAATAGCTTCGGTTAAAGAAAAGCCCAAAATGGCACAACCAAATAATTATTTTCTAATGATGGATTTTGCACCATGGAATTAATCAAGGAACTAAGGACATTTCCAATACCAATATCAGCTCTGGATAAAGAAATTATAGCAGCTTCTACACCCATTGATTTTTCACCTTCTAACATCTCAACTTGAGAATTCTCCTCATGATTTTTCCATCACAATTTTCTCTTCGAGAACACTCGCCTTATCGATTCTTTCCCTCATTCCCTTTATCTTAGACATGAGATGTTCATGTAAAGCATAGGCTAGACAAGCGGTACACTTCACACCAACCCAACCTTGAAAATAAAGAGAAGTACAAACAAGGACATTTTCTCAATCAAGAAGGTATTGAACTTCTCGACGCACCTCTATCAATTGTTTCTTTGCCTCATCTTCTTATCTTATGAATTTTTTCTTAAATCAATTTTTTCAATATTCAACATTTATATTGACAATAGTCTATCGAACAAATAGAATTCATTGTGATAAATGAAGTGGATCTATTTTATTTTCTTTCTATTGATTAAGACCTAGCCTCTCTTCATTGGTTTGTAGCCTTGGGTTAAACACTTTTCCTTAAAGTAGAGGTTTTGCCCACTTCCAAAACATGTACTTCATCGAAGGCAAAGAGGTTTTTAGCAACTCTAGAGCTAGTTTAACTTGAAGACTCTCTTTTTCTCTATATAGAATTCCTAGGAGTCCAAAAAAGAAGGCAATACCAAATAACCTAGAATAAGGAAGTTTTATACCTACTCAAGGGAACTAGAAAAGAAGCAATATGTTCAGTCACCTGGGCTTTAGGATCCTTACGATAACAGGCAAAAATAAGCAGAAATACAAAGTCTAGGTAATTATTTATCCACTCTGCCAGATCAATCACATTTGAGACCTAAGGAAGGTAAATTAGCAGTATATCTTTTGATAAGAGCCCATATTATTTTGGTAATACTATTCGATAGATTAGGAATGACTTTGTTTTCCAGTTCAAGGTTTACATTTAGATGAGGTAGAAGTTTGTTAGCAAGTGGAAAGTCAAAAAGGGGCCATTCTCTTCTAATTAAACTTCCCCCCGCATACTTGAATTTCTTCTAATTCAAGGGTTATAGGTTCATCCCCATTTCCCCCTTCAGCCTCTCTCTTTTCAAGTTATCTTCACTTTTTCAATCTTGCTACTCTTCTCCCTTTATATAGTGCGGGTAGTTTGCTTCCAAGCTACTGGCAGGAACCAGATAATGAACAAGAGAGAAAAGAAGCTCAATTTCAAAGGTCAAGTGCAATAGCCACTCATGCAGAAGGAGATGTTTGGGATAAAATCCCCGTATCATGGTGTTTTTGTTAGGATTTCCCCTCTCCGGTATATTTTACTATGGCAACCTTGATGGAGAAGATTTTTGGACCCCTCTCTGCTGGTTCTCTCAGACTAGCATCAACTGATGTTAAGGTTAACCATATAGTCAGGTTTCATTACTTTCGAAATCCTGGTGATGGATGTGGAGAGGTGTGTGAACAGAAAGATTCATGATGTACAATAAAGCCGCTCCATGTAGGAATTCAAGTACCAATAAGAGTTTGGTCCTATATATTTTAGGTATGTTGGACCTTCATTACCTGCTGATCTATCCAGTGATTTTCTAATGGGATAGTTCTGTCATTGTGACCACAATATCTCATTACCATAGCGGCTGCCTTGTTGGGAAAGTAGTTGATAGGAACTTAAGACTTTTTGGGGCACTCAGAGTTGTTGAAGGTTCAACTTTTACTGTGTCATCGGGCACCAATCTGTAGCCTACTCTATTGATACTTTCCTGGTAAGTGCTTTAATATGCATTAGATATTGTACAAAAGTGTGATTGCAACTAATCGGGAGCTTGCATATGTAAATAAAAGAAAAGAGAAGGGGAACTCCTTTCTTATCTAGAAAGGAAAAGATGAGCTCAAACAAGGTTTAAAGATTCCCTCCCCAAAGTATGGTTTAAATAAATCTTTTAGGGTTAGTGAGGAACATAATAGTGAAACAAAAAAGAAAGGAAATTCGTTTATGATGGCTTACCTTCGTACACTCAAGAACAATTGTGAGTCCTTGGCATCTATTAATGCACCAGTGTCCTAATCTGATATGTTTACTTTCCTTCTTGCTAGCCTGTGTTTGAAGTATGAAATCTTTGTCACTACAGAGAAGCTTCAACGGCCAAAACCAAGTATGGTTGAGCTTTAGTCTAGCTTGTTATTACATGAGTCTTGGCTTCAGCAGATGCATCCTATTACTATGTTGATGATCTGTATACTAACTGAGTCCGCACTTGCCTGAGAACATGTACGTCCTCCCTATAATTTTCTTATCTTTGTTATGGTTTCAAGGCATACGTCTACTCATATGGATCTACCACCATTTGCAAGGCTTGCTTTACATTGGACCCGATGTTGAGCCTCTCATAGCCTAGTACTGATGAACTAGGCAAGCAACCCTGCAAGGCAACCAACCTTTCTGCAAAATCAATATCTGCCTTGCCACTGCTTTTGGGTAAAGGTAGGATCTTTCTTAATGGTTAATACTTAAAGCATTTTGAGCTTCTGTCACTCATTCTTTCATTGTTGTTGACTTAAGGTCACTCCGATGGTCACAAGCTCTCATTAGAAGGATCGAAACACACAATAGTAGCCCAGACTTAGGTTTGGACGCATGATCTCAATGCGGGATTTGACCACTCATACTACTTTCGATAATAAGACTAGACTTTATTCACTAGGGTAGCTGATAGCTAGCCTAGGCTTCTCGGCCAATTTTCCCTATACTGATCCGTTATGTTAGCTAGCAAAAGTGGGCATGCTTTTATCACTTCTGTGCTTCTAGTTTTCCATTGAATTGAGAAAGTTGATGTCCTACGGTCAAGTCAAACAAAATCTTTGTTAGAAATATTATCACGTAAGTATTTATAAATGAAGAAAGGATTTTAGATTATTAAAAGAAGAACCCTAAGGCCAGAGTGACAAGAGTTATGACCTGATAGATATATGCCTACATTTCCTTGTTAGGGGTTCATATAACATCTAAAGCTAAAGATTTTTTGGCCTATAATGTTCCTTCTAAGGTTTCATCTCGAGAGAAAGGAGTTAAGGTAACAAGGATCATTGAGTAATCCTACCTCAGGTATTTTCAAATCGAGATTCTTGTATTGCTAACCCTACGGAACCTAATGTAGCTCATGTAGCTATGAGGCGAAGAGTTTCTTCGGGGAGTAAGGATAAGAAAGTGACTCATTTATCTTAGGGATTTAGCTTTTTGTAGCTAGGATTGCGTTGTAAGATTTCCTACAGCTTCGTCTAACTATACTTTGACTTCATTTATATCTAACCAACAGCTTTGCCTTTCGACTTTGATCCTCCTATGAACCTTGGTTTACTCTCTATTATCTTATTCTTTCAAGCCCTCAATATTCTTTTCGAATTGCTTGCTTCCTTTAGAAAGCGGTCACTCCTGTCAATGAATACTATTCATAGTTGTCTTAGTAACATAGCCATAAGACTTTGTTTTACTACTTGAGATGGTGATAGCCTTTATATATTTACTTAATTATAAGCTTGCATGGTGATCTTCATATTTGTTTGTTTTCTCAGCTTTCTTCTGCCAAATTGAATGAAGACAGTTTCTTGTATCTCTATAACTATTGCACTGATATCTTCTCTTTCAATCTCTTTCTTTATTGAGAAAATGTGAAGACTGAATTGAGAATCGAAAACAAAGTAGGAACAGACTTTTTGTTTGATCGAGTTTGCTTCATTTCTTGAGTCCTCACCACTTCTACGAAAGCTAACAAGGGGCATTTATGACAACTCGTTCATTTAGCACAACTTTATTCTGCCCGGGCCTTCCTTTGGAGAGTCCCTTCTTTCTAATCTATAAATATAGTACTGGGTCTCTATTCATGTTATTTTTTCTTAGCCAGTACTAAGAACTTCAATTTTACTAAATTCTAGGTCTGGGCGCTTAGCAGCCTCTACTTTCACATTTCTTCCTATCTTGGTCTACTTTCATTTAGACTGACCTGGCAATTATCTTTCTATAGATAGATCCTTTCTTATAAAAATATTTAGTTTGAGAATCAGCAAAACATTATCCAGGATTGATCTTTCTTATTCCAGAGTCTTATCAAACTCTCTGCCACTATAGGTACGACAAAGGTAGTAGTGACCGAAAAAGCTGATGCGGCATGATCGCGATTATAAATGTCCTATTTAGTTTAGGGATTTAGGTACTAGGCCTATTGAGGGACTAAGATGATTCATCTTAGTCTTAGTATGCTGGGTATGTCTTATGCTAAGCCCAGGGATTGGCAAATCTATAGTGGCAAATTTATCTTCTTCTGGGCGAGCTGCGGAGCTACTTTTTCTTTATTTCATTCCCTCTGTCTTGATTGATTGGTTAAAAAGAGATCTTTGATAAGACTTTTCGATAGAGAGTGTGGCTAAACACTTATTCACCTTTCGGCCTTCAAAGGAATAGTTAGAAATATGATCCCAATTAGATAGTTGTATTTTTCTCCTCTTTCTATTTTGTCTTCAGTCACTATTAGGATCTCTCTCTGAGTTTAAGTTGAACTCCTCCCAGGTGAATCAATAATGATTGTGGTTGGACTCCTCTATTCATCTATCAATCTCGTTTATGAATATTATGATGGCCAGGCATTGCCAGAACTCTTTCGTAGGCAGCTCTCAAGGCAGTGACTTAAAACTAATCTCCCTCAGTTACCCACCATGATTGGAGCTGAGATGATTCATACTAGCTTGGTTAGGTCAATATCTGTACCATCACTTCTATTTGTGTTTATAGTATAGAAACTGAAGGAAAGAAATCATCAATTAAAGTAGATGCAGCTTCCCTGGATTAAAGGACGGAACTCCAGCAAGAAATCTATTGAAGACTTGGTGCTGGGTTAGCTGAAAATCAAAGTTTATCCAATCCCTAAAAAATTCTCTTTTTATGAATACATCGGCAATAATCCAGAAAGTGGATCTATTTCATTTTTTATCTTTTAAGAAAAGAAAAATCTTATTTCCCGGATCATTGTACATTTCAGTTTGAATTAGGTATTCTGTGTCAAACTCTAAGAAGTCTTTACCTACATATGCATCTGATCATATATGTATTATCTATTCCAACAATAATACAAAAGAATGAGGTTTGGATGCGCTTCTGTTCTTAAAGGGAGTTCGCCGAGGGTGAGAACGAGAATCAAATCGATTGAATCACAATGGTCTATTCACTTATATATATAGAAGAAAAGGAGTATCATCATTCCAAAGTCCTACTTCAAAGTCATAAATGGTAATAATGATTAGGTTAGGTGGCTGATTAAAAATCAAGAACATGCCCAGAAAAAACAAAAGAAGGTGGATGTGGTGAGGGAATAGAGGGTTTGTATTATATGTGATGACTGAAGGGATAGTCTTGTTTTTTCCTTTTCTATTTTGTGGAAAACTTTATATATGAGAATTCGGGAAAGCAAAGGAAATACTATTATATAGTACTCCATAGGTAATATAGTTGTAGGTTTTTCGATGAGAAAAAATAGCACAAGAGCCAAAGCTCAGCAGATGGTTTTGAAATCATTCATTACCCAAAGCAAAAGGTAACTCCAGTCTAGAGAGCGCTAGTATCTTACAGTAGCATAGAGGTTTTCCATGTATTTGGTCTAAAGCTTATAGGGCACCGGTTTCAAAGCGGATGCTAAGTTTCTTGAGAAAAGGTGGCCATTGAAAAAAAAGTCAATCTTTTGCTCCTTTATTCGTGAGTTGCTCATCTATGTGGAACTCCAGTGACCAACTAGAACATGCTCCCTCTAAGAATACTGGAGTGGAATCTACATTGAAATATCACTCCGATATCAAGAAATCAGAATTCAAGTTCCAAGATCAAGATTCAACTTCTACTTTGTCAACTGGTCAATCTAATCATATGGAGGCCGCAATGGGAAAAAGCAAGACCGTTCTGCAAAATTTTACAGCTCATCCAGGTTGGGGTGGAATTTTAGATGTGCAAGCAGAGAGTGGAATAAAGTCATCCCTATTAGGAAAAAGTGCCACCAACACTCTTCCACAGCTGTAAGTACTGACAGCGTCTAAGCACACACGCAAGTGTACGTGGTCTACCAAGTAATATAGTGGCCTTCAAGAAAGCCGAGTTATCGATCCCACAGATACTAGATTTGGCAAGTATTTGATTTTAATTCACACCTAAGATTCAATTGATGCGAGAGTAACCAAATAAAGAGTTTGTAAATTGTAAATTAAAACTAAACAATGCAGAAAGTAAAGGTCTTGAGACAACCAATAAGAGAAAAACCCAGGGTTGAAGAACTTTGAACAATCATATTATGCTTTTGGATTTCATTCGTTAACTTGTTTATCTTGGTTGTTGATTCATAGGGTTAATTGCACAATTAAGGTTTCCCAACCTCTAATCTATTAACTAAGTTAAACCTTACACCTACATCATTAAGCGGGAATATAATAATTCACTTAGGTTCTTAACAAATATCATCCTACATATGAATAAAGTAAGGTATCTAAGTACATCCCTGTCCTAGATACTAATTTAAGTTTCTTATTTTATAAAGAATCAAGAACCATACTCTTCTTATTCCCATGTTCTATCGCCCTATTCCCACTCCCGAATTCACAAGGTTGACAATGGATGTATTCTTAGGATTGTGAATCCTTAAAATAGTTATAATAAGAATAAAGAAACAACCAATATTGATAATCAAAGCAAACAAACTTAATCCATAGCAATAATAATCATGTTCTCGGCTTCAACCCCGGAAAGAGGACGTTTAGCCACGCATAGTCATAATCATAATCACAAGGTTGTAATTAACAACTAAAAACATTTATGAACTAAATAAAATTAATAGAAACCTAATAATGAAGTTCTAGCAGACCCTTGATCTCCAAAATATATCAAAAGATATGTAAAAACGTGATACAACATGTATAGATAGCATAAGGGTAAGCCAAATCCATGTAGGAGTCAAAGTAGCTTGAAATGCCTAGGTGTGGAGTAGAGAGTGCATCACACCCTCCATAGATAAGGAATGGGGCGTGATATTCACCCTATATTGCACAGGATTGGAGCATGCAACACATGCTAAAAGCATGCACTCTCTGGAAATTGTCCTCCGAATTTTGGTTAAGTGTTGGCCCTTCTATCCTTTGTCTTGTGGTGTCTTTCCCATGAATTCCAAGCCTATTTAACATAAAAATATCATAATATTCAGCTATAAAACCACTCTACATCATCACACCAAACGAATTAGAAGCACAAACAACACTAAACCCATTACGATGAATCAAAAACAAGAGCTTAGACTAGGTTGGTTTCATGATCTTTTCCTTCAAGTTTCCACTCTTTCTTTGACTTATATGAACTTTGTACACTCCTAAAAAATTCTTACACATATCATAACACATTTAAAACCATAAGGAACACATAGAACTCAATAGAATCCAACAAGATAGACTAGAAAAGCAACTAGCTCAAGCTAGGAAGACTAGTTTTCTCTATTGAACTCTAATTGACTCTTTTAAGTACAAACTCACTTTGACTTCACTTGGAACCTTATAAACACATTTTTAACACATTTATCTCCTTATCAACCATTATATCTTAGAGTTATCCTCAAAACAAGGCTAAAAAATCTAGAATAGGGACACTAGAATTCATAAATACACCCAACATCACCACCCTACACTTAAAACCTTGTTCGTCCTCGAACAACTCTTAACTACAATCATCATCAACAAAGGAGACTCTACACTTCTACTAAATACAAGATACTCAAGCTAGCAATACAATGACTACATGGAATGCAAGTTACTACATTAAGCATGTTATTTACACAATTTAAAAGCTCATGAATACTACTTCAAAATATCCTAGACTCAAGAATTGATTCACCTAGTTGGCAAACTCATGCATATCATTCAATCAAAGACATCATACAAATCATCCATATTCATCAAACATGTTCCCTCATAACAAAAGAGTTACCCATAATCACTAACAATTAAGCAATTTAGAACATGATGGGTACAAGAATCAAATTACGCTCATTCTCACAAAGAATTCACAAGTTACACACAATGAACCATAAAGTTTCCCTTAGTATGATGCTCCACTAATAGTCGAATGTAAAGCTTAGGATCAATTAGGTATTTTTCGGGTTGTAATGTAGGCTAAGGGACGGGTAGGAACTATTTGGGAATAGTGAATAACCTCTCTAATCACTTTAATACACTACATTAAGCATTTAAAACCACTCTCCAATAACCAAACTACATTTATTCATTCATCCATACCTTTTGTTTTTGCCCCATCTCTTTTAAGCATTTTCACAAACACTTGGTGGACACATTGTTTACTACCATAAGAATCAATTTTTATCTTTTTTCACAACCATGGCAATATTTTTAGCATAAATTATATTACAACCATCCACCACACATCAATTATGCACCAATAAATATTTCCTTGGAGCATCAATTTTACCTTTTTCTTCTTCAATTTATCAAACTCCTTACTGTTTTAATTTTTCATTAAAGCACTTAGGAGATTGTGGGATCAAATTAAGGTCCATCAAAGAAAGGGAATTAGGCTACATATGAGGCTACCAAAGAAAAGACTAAAGACTCAATGGGGGTTAACCAAGATAATTTGCAAGGGTAGGCAAAAGAAAGTATAAAATAAGGCTATCAAAGAAATGTCTATATCATCTCTTAAACCCACATTCTTTATTTCGCCTCACACACGCACCGAGCAAGTTCTAGCTATCATATGCAACAAGGAATTTACAAAAAAAATCTCACACTCACATGGCACATGTTCAACTCAATAGGATCATCATAGATTCCCAACCAGACAATAGCATAAATTCAAAATTAAGCCAACATGAACAAGAGTCATAAACTTGAGCCTAAGAGTCTCAAAAATAGCAATTCACATCAATCAACATGCTTTTACAAACAAATCCACTTGCATCATGTAATCAAAAATAGCACCAACAAGAATATCTACTTATTCCTAACCTAAAATTTTTTAAATTGAGTCAAAATTTGGGAATTTTTCCATCCCACACTTAAAAATATACTTTGTCCCCAAAGTGAATTTAAAGATAAGAGATACAAATACTCCCTGAGGCCTCTAGGCCTGGCTAGTAGCATTTTCACACATAAATGAGATCCATGGACCCCACACTCAGTCTTTGCCATGCTTCAAGCTCAAGTTTATGGTACTCGGACTTCCCATTAACCTGTGACTCAACTAAAAACAAAACTACATGAAATAAAAACTAAAGAGAAAACATACCTAATTAACTTGGGTTACTTCCCAAGCAACGCCTGATTTAGTGTCATGGCATGACCCATATCAACTCAACCATATTCCTTCATCTTTTTCCTCACACTTGGGGGCCATCTTCTTATCCTCTTCACCCCTTTTAGGTGTGAATTCTCAAGAGCAGCAGGTTTCTCAACTCTAGACTTTTTAGGCTCATCAACTTCTATCCTATCACGCTTAAGAGATAGAGTCCTAGGCTTCTCAAATAGGTAGTTTGAAGAGGTATTTTGTGGACTATCCACCCCACACTTTTTTCTTTTAATAATATTGATCATACATAAATCTTTAACTTGGGACGTAATTGTAGGTGCTTTGTATACATCAAACACCACCTCTTCATCCTCTACCCTCATTTTGAGCATGCCTTCTCTAACATTAATTAACACTACTCCGGTTGCTAAAAATAGATGACCCAAGATGATTGGTACCTGTTCACCTGCCTCAAAATCAAGAACAATAAAGTCAGCAGGTATAGTGAATTTACCAACCTTTATGAGGACATCCTTAATTATTCCATATGGATGTGTGAATTACCCGTATGCCAATAGCAACACCATGGTGGTCGGTCTCTGCTCTCCCAAGCCCAATATTTTAAACAATGATAGGGGCATCAAGTTGATGCTTTCCTCTAAATCACTCAAAAATGGACTGCTTTACTCCTAACTTGGATTGGGATAGAAAAACCCCTGATCTCTTAATTTCTTAGGGATTTTCTATGTTATCATAGTGTTACACTCTTCAATGAGTGTTATAGCTCCTATATCCTATAATTTCACCTTTTTAGCCACCACATCCCTCAAGTACTTTGCATACTTGGGCATACTCTGTAAAATGTCTAACAAAGGTAAATTAATGTGAAGCTCTTTGAATGTATCAAAGAACTTCTTAAACAATGCATCCTTCTTAGCTTTAATTTTCCTCTGAGGGAAAGGTAATGGTAGTGTCTTCTTCCTTTCTGATTCAGCAACCTGTAGCTTGTTGGATAGCATTAACTATGGCTGCAGGTTGTGCTGCTCTTAAATTCATGCTGCTAAATGATGTGTTGATCAAATTTTGTTGTGCAGAAACCTATGCTGATAAGGCTGTGAATTGGTCCATCTCTAATACACCCATAATTCTTTTTGTGTTATTGTACATTGCTCAGTGTAACACACAGACAGAGGAGTTGCAATTTTGCTTTTTTGGATGCTTGATAATGCCTTAGAAATCACTTTCCCTCTCCTCTTAGCCTTAATATCTAATAGAGTGGATAGATATAAAATCTTCTTTGATGAAATGACACCCCTCTTAGATGTCAATTCCTTTATAGAAGTAGTTAATACAATAATAGCATTAATTACTACATCACGTTTTTCCCTGTAGTCTTGACATTTTCATACAAAATATTCACTGGGAGAGGCAAAATTTGTATAACCAGTATGATCATACTCATAATGGTTTGTTTTAAATACTATAAGAGGAGCATCATTAGTACCAATAGCAGCACCACTACCACCACCAACAGCTCCATCACCACTAAGACCATCAACAACAATAAACCCACCCTCCAAAAATATTTTTCTTGTAATGGTTGTTGCTCTAAACAATTCCATGTTTATTCTGTCAATGACCTTAGGGTCCGATAAAGATTGAACAGACCGTAAAATAAGAAAAAAATGGCATCTTCAACTCTCAACTGATTGGAACAAGCGATGGATGTACAATCTAATATAAATCATTAAATATATTAGAATGATGATTAGATCATTCAAAAAAATCATTAATTAAAAATAAAGTTTAATTATAATAATACTTACTGCATCCTTCAGAGGGTTGAAAAGATTAAGAAATTTTACATTTTTATCAGTTTTGGCTGACAACCATCTCAAGATTCTTGGACAGAAAACTTCTTCCTGGTAGTTCACTTGTTGTCTCAAATAAGGAATGGCTTTAAATGCCCAAGCCTATAAAATAACACCAATAAATCAAAACCATTATGGAATTAAAAAAAATGAATGATATCATAATAAAAGAAAGAAACATTTACCATGAAAGCCCATGGAAAGCCATATAAGTTGATTGTCTTTGGTGCTAACGGAGCCAACAAATATTTGACAGTCATTTTGAAGTTTTCATAACCCCAAGGATAGCTATTAAATGCCTCAAGATCCTCGGAGAGCTTTATTAAACCGACGTTTATGTTGTTGTTAATGTCTCTCGCCTAAAAGAATATTACGTACAAACCAAACCAATCACAATGACTGCTTGTGCTTCTTTAAAAGTCCTTTACCTTTTAACGCTTCTATTAAATTTTTGTTTTTGAAGCTTGTACCAACAATGAACACCAGGTCATCACGATCACACGAGTTACCTTTGCCTTTTTTGAGTGTGCGAGGTTCTTTTTTGGGTTAGAATAGGTATAACTTGAGAAGGAGGATAATATTTTAGTCTAGTAACTATGGCCAACTCCTTCCAACCAAAATAAATAGGCATGCCACAGTAATTTATCCACTCCTCATCCATCTTATCTTTATTTTCATACATAAACCTACGCTTGAGAAGTTCATATACTGTTTTCATTTGGAAATAAAGATTGTTGTCCTCCCGCAAATCAAGATATTTCCCAAAGCAGTTGTCCCTAAAATAAGCACTAAATTTTTGTTCTCGAAATATTTTTCTGAAGGCGTCGAAAGATTTTCCCATGGCTGGCTTAACCATAAAATTACTCGTTAAATCTGTGGCACCATCACACTGCATTCTCACAGGATAACGATCAATGCTGAAGGTTTTGACCAACTCTTTGGTGGAAGGGCTATTAGTATTTGGATCATCTCTTTTGAAATATTCCTCTTCCCCATGTTCATCATATTCTTCTCCTGATCGAGATAATGCTTGTAAAGCAAGCTCATAGAATAGTGGATGTAGCCTAGCTGCCTCACTTGTTCCTTTACTTGGACTTGATTCGATTTTTGTTCTTTCGGGGGCCATATCATCTAAAATTTACAGGAACATAAAAAATATATTATAGTTGATTAATGCATCATTAAAAAGGGATAACAATAAGTCTAATAAGAAAAATAGTAAGATAACAGTTCGAACAGATCACTGGTATGTTGCACCAAGTAGTATATTTATTGCAGTAGATGACTAATTTATTGCAGGGGATGAGTAATCTGTTGCAACAATAAAAAATGTATCACTCATATTCTAAGAAAGATAAATGGTCTGTACAACAGATCATATATTATTGCAACATATGAGCGATCTGTTGGAACAGTTAATAACATGTTGCAACGAATGAGTAATCTGTTGCAATAATACAAAACATATCACTCATTTGTTGAAAAAAATTAATGATATGTGCAACAAATCATATATCTATTGTAACATCATATGTTGCAACATATGAGTGATCTATTGGAATAGTTAAATAACCTATAGCAATGGCTGAGTAATCTATTGCGACAATATAAAACATATCACTCATATGTTGAGAAAAATTTAATGGTCTGTGTAATAGATCACACATCCGTTGCAACATATAAATGATCTATCAGAATAGTTAACTAACTTGCAACAACAGCTGAGTAATCTACTACGATAATACAAAATATATCACTCATCTATTGAGAAAGATGAATGGTTTGTGCAACAGGTCACACATCGGTTGCAACACATGAGTGATCTGTTAGAATAGTTATCAATGATCAAAATTATTTAGATTTCTTCCAATAGAAGGGTAGCCTATCGCGGCAGATGAATGATCAATTGGAAAAAACATATCTTGGACATGTCCTGTTGGAAGAGTTGATAGGATTTTATCCAACAAGAGGTTCATCTATTAAATCAGATCTTTAATTTAATGGTTCCTCCATTTCATCAGATGGTTAATCCGTTGCATTAGGTTTTTTATCTGATGGTTTCTCTGTTGCATCCGATAGTAAATTTATTGCATCAGATAGTTAATCTGTTGCATCAGATAGTTAAAATATTGCATCATATGATAAATCTGTAGCATTAAATTTTTTATCTGATGGTTCCTATGTTGCATCAAATGATTAATCTATTGCATCAAAATTTTAATCTGATGGTTCTTCTATTGCATCAGATAGTTGATCTGTTGCATCATATGATAAATCTGTTGCATTAGATGGTTAATATATTGCACCAAATAGATAATCTGTTTGAGAAAAAATAACAGTAGCACAATTTTGTTCAATAGAAAAAACAACAATATCACCATTTTTACCAAGAACAAGAACAGAATAAATCAACCCAAATCATTGTTTTGTTTGTATAAACACAAACAACAAAAATCAAACTTCATAAAATGCAACAAACAACAAAAAATCATAATTCACTTCGAAAAAAAAAGAAGAAATACAAGAAATTAAGGTTTTACTCAGATCGCATTTTAAATTAAAGCAACATATTGAAATTGTTAACCAATACTATAAGTGAAGTTGGCTCAAGTTCTTCATTTTCTTTAAAACTAAAAAGACCATAATTTTTTACCTGTGAAAGAAGAAAAGAAACGATGAAAAATTTGAAGTTGCTATGGTCAGAGAGCAAGGTTGTCACATCGATTGAAGGTTGAAGTCGAAAAGAAACTCAAATACCAACTACTTATTGTCGGAGGTTGAAGTCGCCAAGGATTGAAATAGGAAATTTGCAGAACTGTTGGTTGGGAGAGAGTTTAGAAAAGATGTCGAGAGAGTGAGAAGAGAGAGTGGTTGATTTGGATTGAAGAGGGGTGCGGGTTGGGTTGATTTGTATTTTTGAAAATATTAGAAAGTTTTTAAAATATTTATCAAGTCCACAATTAACTTAATCAAGTTTCCTAATGATGTTTGACCCTTTAAGTTGGTCAATGTCACCAATCCTTCATTCAAGACTTAAAAGACACCTTTACTTTAATTTTCTCAACTAAACTAAAATAAATCAAACTCTTAACTAATGTACATTTGCCATATTTTTTTCCACTTAAACTAAGCCTAATCCAACAAAAAAAACTTAACCAAATCCACTGTCCCAAACTGTCCAACCACCATATCCCTACTAACACACAAAAACCAAATACTAATTAGTCCTAAACTCTAATTACCCCTTCCTCACGTCACCTAAACTTTTCAATACTACTACTATAAAATTATTAATCCCACTCACATTTTCTAGCAAACCTACCACTACTATCAAATTACTCCTTCGCGTAAAAATTTCAAAACAGCCACCAAATTACTCCCTCAAGCTACCCACACCAAAACAACCACAAAGTAACTCTCTCGCATCCTATTTTGAGGGTGTTTCACGGTTTCAAGTTCGTCACCTTTGAATGCTAGCTAGTGACTTGGAACATGTGGTGGTAAAATATATATGTGCTTACAATAAAATATATATTTTTTTGTTTGTATTATTATATTAAAGTGTGAAAGGATCTTTGAAAAAAGGATTTGAATTTTTTACTATTTATTAAAAATCTCTGCAATAGGCAAAATCATTTAACTTTAGATAATCAAACGTTACACGTGCAAGGCATGTACAATTACACTAGTAAAATAAAATTGACACTAAATCTCATGTTTTTCTAGAGCATATACGTAGGATATATGTGGCTCTATTTTGATATTTCATGATCCTAATAGATGCATCTTGAAGATGCTCTCCTATTTTTACAACTAGACTTTTGCAAAGTTGTTGAAATAATATTACGATTAAGAATATAATTTTTAGATTATCCATTAAGATAATTCACCTCGATAATACTAAAGAATTTACATTTCAATCTTTTGATGATTATTGTTTAGCAATTGAAATAAAAGTTGAACATTCTGTAATTTATATTCATACTCATTATGTTATAGTCGAGTCATTTATTAAGTGTCCGCAATCGATGGCAAGACCACTATTTATAAAAATCAGGTTACCACGATCATCTAAGGTCATATTATTGTGTATGCAAAATCACTTGTTCGTCTCTGATAGTCTGATTAGAATAAACTATTTCTATCATAATTATTTTTTTTTATCATAAACCAAATATTGCTCATCTATAAATTATTGAATGTATTGTATATGTGTCAGTAACACCATCACAATCCACTAAGATGAGTCCCCCAAAGAAGATTAGGAATATATGTTGGATTTGAATAGGCACTTTGTATTATTCTCTATTTTGAATCATTGATGAAGATTTATTCACTGCTCAAATATAGATTATCGATCTTATGTAGTAGATTATCTCGACATAAATTTAAATTAATTTTTAGAAATGAATACATATCTTCTTTCCCTCATCTTTACCATTCTTCTCTAAATTTTCATAGTACTTGGCAACTTAATATCCTGTAATTGTTACAATTTTAAATACCATCTTTATTCTTATACAACAAAATTATTGTATTCCATCTCCATTTTTAAAAAAATTTTACTATCTGAAAATTGACATTAAAAAATCAAGTTAAACATTTCATACTTTTCTTGTATGTTCTCTTAATTTCATTGAAATTTCATCTAGTTCAGTCACTTTGTAAGACCCCGTAAAGTTCTCTCATAGTCTAAGCCTTTAGAACATGTCATGTGAAGCCTTATTCCATCTCTAAAAGATTTAAGAATGACTTATAAAGTGATTAGTGTTTAAACAATATGGAATTTTCCTAATTTTGACTTTTTATCGTGTGGGAAATTGAATTATCTTTCCAATGATACCTATTTCATTAAAATACGACATCGAAAGAGAATGTTATGGACATTTTACAGAAAATAGTCGAAACTGCCTAGGTGCGACGAAGACGGCCGATGGACTATCAGGCTAGCGATGGACCGTCGCCCAAACTATCGCAGAGGAGGCAGTGAGACCATATTCTGGCTAAGTACGATGGAAAGGGCTGACAGACCATTGATCCAGCGAAGGACCGTCGACCCAACCATCACAGGCAAGGCAAAAAGTCCAATTCTGACCCAGGTACAACGGTCAGAGCCGACAGACCGTTGGGCCCTCAACGGACCTCACACCTACCGTCGCCTTTTTTCATACAGTGATTTTAAGTCATTTTTAAAAAGGACTTCTTGTTTTTTTCTGCTCTTCTTAACACCTAGAAATATCCAAAACAAACCAGATAGATTTAGTTTCTTCAAGAATATCAAAACTTAGGGTTTTCTTCCTCAAGAGAAAACTTAATTCCTTCTCCAAGAAACTTCGAGAACTCACCATAGATTTTACAAATTGAGTTAAGAATCAAGGTTCCCAAGTACAAGGCATTAAGAACCCTCCCTCAAGAGTTTTAAAAAGAGTCTCAAGCAAGCTTGTTCATCCAATTTCACAATCTAAGGTATGTGGGGTTTGAACAAGGGTAATTCTTTCACCCTTGTGCCCAAAGGATCATTTTCAATTATAATTTTTCTGCAATTTAAGAGATTTTATATGAAATTGAGTTAGGGTTTTTCACCCATTATCATTAGTTGCAAGGTTTTGATACTTCTCGTGAATTGAAAGTCAAATAGCATGATTTTGCATATGTTTCTATGCTTATTGATGAGACTTACAGATTTTAAGATACCTTATGAGTAATTGTATTCTTAAGCATGAATTTCGAGATGTTGACTTGAGATTTACTGTTTGGGTCAATAGACCCCCATTTTAAGATATATTGTTCAAGACTGCTTGGGTCATGAGTACCCCATAACTAAGCTATTTTTAGATTTTAGTTAAAGATTTAACCTTTGGGTCTAAGCTAAGATAGGAATCCACATTTGATTATGATTTAAAGCAAAGAGGAATATATTTTGGTCTTCATTATAGACCCTTGAGTTATTTTGAGGTGGATTTTCGAAGAGCTTTGAGCTGAGTATGGGAGTATTATTTAGCACTGAGTTGGGTATGATTCTAAGGTTTCATGCCTCAGAACTATGTGCCACCATAGGATTGAGATTTACGGGCCTGAGGCCGAGATGGTGATAACTTAAGTTAAAGTTCTATTTCGATGGCAAGGGTAGAACAGCTCTCCCCAACATGGTCAAGACGTTGGACTCCATATAGCTCACATGGTTTATGTCAGTTAGAAGAAACTCCCGAGTTCCAAGTGTCCCGAGTCTAAAAGAGTTCTAGAGTTCCCAAGTTTTAAAAGTTCCTAAAAGTTCTAAGTCCTTAAGTTTTAAAGAAGTTTTACTCTCCACAAGATAAAAGCATGAGTTTGAAGGTATTGTTTAAAGCTTCCTTTATCCTTCAAGTACCGAGAATAAGAGGAGAGTATAAATTTTAAAGCTATGTATAATGATTTACGAGATTTGTGTTACATGTTTCACTATTTATGATTTATGAGCTTTATATTTTAGACTTATTCAAGTCATGTGAGTCATTCCTATTTGCATACATGATTTTATTAAAGAGTAGTGATATTGTTTTATGTAAATGCATACACCCCCATATACTCAGTACATTCCTAAAGTGCTGATCCATATATACGTCTGTGTGCTACATTGTCTCATAATGTAGGTTCAGGTGTTCAGTCTCAGCAATGACCATGATTCCCGAGTGCCTTTGTCTACATTCCACAGTTGGTGAGTCCTCATGGTTCGAGGACCTATATTTGTAGCTTTCCTATTTTCACAGTGTTTTAAGTTTTACTTTCAGGTCATTGTGAGTCAGTTGGGGGTCTGTTCCAATGGCTCTCCAAGTTGAGTAGTAGAGGCTTTGTCAGACTAGACTGTCAGTTTGAAGTTGTGTTCCAGATTATTAGTATTTTCCTATTCAGACATTATTTTCAGTTATTTTAGATTATAGTTGACCCAATAAAGTATCACTGCTTAGCTTATTTATCCAAAAGCAAGTGTTAGAAGTAGTAACAGGCTCAGAGGATTAGCTTAGGGCTACTTGTAGCCTTAAGTACCGTGTGACATCTCGAGATGAGATTTCGGGGCATTACACACTCTTTCTCTATTCATCCTACCAATGGCACACTAACCTTCTCAACCCTAAGACACCTACAGTATCCAAATTTTCAATGTCTCTCACAAGAATCCAATTACGTAATATGTCTTTGTCCTCTTTGTTAAGAGTTTGTGAAAGTATCACAGTGGCGGATCCATAATTTTTCACAAGTGGGTTCAATCAGGAACTACTATAAACAATTGTATAAGTAGTACTCGACACGAAAAGCTAGACTTGGTGACTTCTTTAACTCTTTTCTGTTACGATCAACACTTTATGATTTTAACAAAGGTGAAAAAATAATAAAAAATAAAAAAGGACATATTATTGACTTCACTTTATTAACAATTATATTATTTAAATTTAAAAAAAAAATTAACCAATTTAAAGTTTTATTAACTCTTAATATAACAAAATCTAGATTTTGTTTTAGAAGACTAGTTATTATTTGTAAATTAGAAAGAAAAAAAATAAAGATACACATCTAAACTATATTAAAATGTATAATTAAAGAAATAAAGTTATTCACTAATTTAGAAATATCAATATAAAAAAAATAATATTTATGAACACAATATAAATTAAACTAAAAATTATAAGGAGTTTATACAAGTATAATTGCTTACTTTAGAATTGAATGAAAGAGAAATTAAAATTTAGTTTTGAGAGTTTCAATTGTGATTTTTTTAAAAAAAAAATAATGTTTCGTTTCAAAGTAAAAAATGATATTTGAAAGTTGAAATTGCAATACCCCATATTATTCTTAGCTCAATTCAGCTCCTAGTTGCATGTGCATGCATTAAGAGACTTAAAACCTGAAAATTTCACTAAGTGTTGGGGACTTAGTCATTTATAAGGCCTCTTAATTTTGAGGATTTTTAAATTGGTATGCTCAACCCCGAGGTGTTGGTTTTTGAGTTAATTCATGTTCAGGGGTGTAAGAAGCATGTCTCAGAAAAGTTTTGAATTTTTCGGATGAGGATTGGGTCATGTTTGGATCATAATTCCAGCAGCTCATCGCGATAGGGCCGCATCACGGTCGTAATAGCAATGGAGCCCTCATCACGTCATAGTGCCCCTTTAAAACGCATTCCAGTTATGAATTTAAATGTCTGGGGGGCAATTATGTCTTTTTATCTCTATCTAAGTCATCAATTTACTAATTATAACGTTAGTTAGGGCATTATTTTCCCATCTTCTTCAACTCTCCTCTCAAAAAAACCCTATTCACCTCCCAAGAACATCAAATTCCATTACTTTCTCTTCAAAAAAAACCAAGAAATTCAAGTTTCCCAATTCAAGAGCATTCAAGAAAGCATCAAGATTGGTGTTTCTTTTTCAAGTTTAAAGGTTTAAGGTATGTGTGATGTTCATCCATGGGCCCTTTTCACCCATGGAGTCGAAGAATCTTTTTTTATTTTAAATTATGAGTTCTTACATTATTATGTTGAACTATCTTCATGAATCCTTTGTTATTTCAACTTCAAGTTAAGATTATGAATGTTATTAAGTGGAATTGGTTATAGTATGTTTAGAATATTGTAGTTTCCATATCATTATCATGCGAGTCAAAATAAATCCTTAAATTATGATTTTTTTTCATGTGCTCATGCTATCTCTTTATGTTTAAAAATATCCCCATGTTAAAGTCTTGATCTCCACATATTTGATGAAATGCCTAAGTGATGGGTTTTGAATGATGATTTTCCATTATGGTTTTCAAAGCTTTTATATGTCCTTATTGTTATTTCCATTCAGTACTAGTGGGTTATGAACACATGGTACCTAGTTGTTTACATAAATTCAGTATCTTCAGAATGATTTCAGATAAACTATGAGCATTGCCATTCAATCAAGTTATTTATGATTAGTTGTTTGCTCAGTTAAGCTTAGTTCAGTCCAGTAATCAGTGTCACTTCAGTTGGAAGTAGGATTTAGCACCCAGCGAAAGTAGGAATGGGGGCTCACCCTCCAGGTAAGAGTGGATCTTTAGAAGAAGTTCCAAAGTTCCAGAACTACATAGCTAGTGTAGGATTATAAGATGTCACCCACCAGTTCAGGACTGACATTCTCTGAGATATCGCCCGCCAGTTTAGAACTGACTCCCTAGTTATTCGAAACACCAGTTGAGTGGATTCACACAGCCATGTGTTAGTACCCGTGGCACGGTACTAACACCCTTCCAACTGGGGTTATAGATTGGACCCCGATTAGCTCAGATTGGGGCATGCCGATTACATGATACCTTCCATAGTCTCAGTTCAATATTTAGTACAAAATTCAGTTCAGGTTTGCTTAACCAGAGCATACAGGCTTCCAGTTATTCATTTATCAGATTTCAGTAATTCAGTTTATAGATTTTTTCAAAAACATTATATGATTGGTCTTGCATTCTAAGTATTTCAGTTTCCATGCATACATACTCAGTTATCTTATGTTATTTAGCCAGTCATTACTTTATGTACAGTTAACCCATGTATTTTATCCTAACCTCATCCATATACCAGTACATTCAAAGTACTGACCACATACTTTCTTCATGCTATGATGTCTTATAGCATAGGTTTGGACGCACAGTTTCCTGACCGCGTTTAGATAGTTCAACATTATAGCAGCAACAATAATGGTGAGTCCTCATCTTTCAAGGACAAGTTTATCTTCCATTCTGTTATTTCAGTATTCTTCTATTTCAGTCAGTTAGAGTTAGTTAGGGATTTGTCCAATCTACTCCATAGTCAGTCAGTTAGAGGCTTATCAGACAGTCAGTTAGTTTATCAGACTTATCAGTTGAATTTCAGTATTTTTCGCACATGTTTTAGACTTGCGAATTTAGTTGTATTTTCAGTACTTAAACCTTATGGCATTATCAGTTGTTTTCCGCATATGTCTTTTATTATCAGTTTGCTTAGTGATTACAGTAGGTATCAGTTAATGGGTTAACTTGTGGTCACTTGTGACCGCAAGCATCGTTGTCACAACTAGGGGAGGTAGCTTCAGATCGTGACAGGAATTGTGTTTGACCAAAAATACAAATTAAAGTTATTTTAAAAAATTTGTGAGTGATGTAAAGTACAAAAAATTGAAACAACATTTTGGTATTTTTCAAATCACGAAATTCAAATTGAGTTTCTAATTTTTCTAAAATTTTATGATCAAACATGATTTTTGAAATTTAACTTTATATAAAAATACAAATATTCATCATAGAATAACCACTAACTTTTTTAAAACATGGCAAATTTTAGAAGAAGCAAATAAAAAAATTATTTAACTAAAAAATAAATAAGATAACTAATTTAAAAGGCACCAAAGTAAAAAAAAGTTGTGAGAGATATTTCAAACACGCAACCATGCAAAAGGAAATTTGAACCCACTTTGCCGCCTAAGAAAACGAAGGAGATGTACCTAATGGATTTAGATTATTTATTTCTTCCTTAAAATAGATTTTATCCTACATGCACCGTGTAATTTTTCGATGAAGTGAATTCAACTAAACTCACTTGAATCAACGTGGTTCCACCCCCGAATAAGTATGTTTCCCATCTTCGCCTAATAAGTGTCTCTTTCATCAATACATTGCCTTCCTAGCTTTTGTGACCATGTACAATTTCTTATCTGCATATTTTTCCTCTAGATTAACATACAGACGTTTGAAAGTTGTCATCTTTGCCGCCATAGCCGTTAACTTAGCTTCCATCTTTGTTGTCTTAAATATTTTCTTATTTGTCTGTTTTTCATCCTCGTCCTTGCATACCACCAATTTTGTATAAACAACTTTCTTTACTTCCACTCTGCATTGGACTTCTCTATTTCACCACTAATCCCGTCGATGACCACCAAAGCTAACCTTCGATACCCTCTAGCACCACTCAATCTTCTTTCCTATTTAAATGTATCAAACCATCTTTTAATTTTATGATTTTAAACATTTCATGAGAAAAGTGTTAGGATATACTATTAACCATGTAATTTGTGTTAAAGTATTATATTTTATCCCATGTAAAGACTATTTATTATATTAATAAAATCTTTCTTTGAATAGATCATTGTGTTAACATGTGTGTCCTTTGCTTATATAGTAGACAATTTTGTGTATGGAGTATTGTAACTCGTGCACGAAAGATTAAAATTATCGGTTCTTATAAGTAATAAATTAACGTTCACAATCAAAGATGAGGTAGGAAAAACATCTTGATGATTGTAGCACAAGATTAAATATAAGTTGGTCTTAATTATGGGAGTGGTAATATTCTGACTTCTTGTGCTAGTACATTTCATATGTATTGAACGGATCAATTAGAGATATTCGTTTCTATTCTGAATATTAATAAACTCTTTCTGTAGACCATTACATGTACTTATACTCTTAATCTTGATACAATTATTATGATCTATGTGGTTTGTTTTATCATTTTAATCTATTAAAAGGTGAGACTCTTTTGTGAGTCAACATATTCCTAATAGGTTGGATGATGACGAATCACTTAGTGAAACATTAATTAGTTGATAAAACTATGTCTTGGACTTGAGATAGAAGACACCCCTTTATGGTTGCTTATAAGTTTTCACATGAAAACCTTGCAGGTGGAATTTGTATCCGTCATGTGAAATAAGTTAAGCATTATAAATAAAGGATTAAATTAATCAATTTGTTAAATTTTGTAGAGAATTTAATTTAATTGATTGGTGTCGATAATTCTAACATGGGGAGCTAAACAAGATGTAATGATAGATTTTGAATAAAATCGAGGAGTGCAATTACAGACTTTTAGTGGCATAATATATAATTTATTATGATATGATGATTCATTCACTACCGAATTAATATCATAATTGGAAGCCTTGGTTAATAAATCTGCGGTCCCTACTATGCCTGATTAACTAATCAAATTTGGAAAGAAAAGGAGTTATAGAAGAGGTAATATTTACCGGTCTTCTGTAAATAAGGAATAAAAGAATTAAAAATTAATTTTGGCATTATGACAGATTTAAAACTGAAAAACGTTTTGGCATTAAAGGGTATTAAGGTTGAAAATGTTTTTTTTTTGCTTTAAGGTTACAATAAAGGTCGAAACGTTTGCCTCTTTCTCTTCCTCATTCAATTGAAAGTGAGAATAAGTAGAGGCTGATTTTTTTGAATTCGATGATTCCTCTCCAATCCAAAAAGTACTTGCCCACACAAGGTTGATTAATAAGGTTAATCAGAAAGTAGTAGAAGATCACAGTCCTGGAAAGCAAAAGGTAAGTTTTTTTATTCTCGTTATGGTTATGTTATCTAGATATTATGTAAGTTATTGATCCTATAGAATTATTGCTTCCGCTGTACATGTTCTAACAATTGGTATCAGAGTCTTATGAAATATGATATTTATCTAACTTAAATCAACAGTTGACTCTCCAACTGAGTTGGTTCTGTTTTATTTAAGAGATAAAATATCTAACATTACATGTATATTTGCTTAAATGGTTAAGTTTCCCTAACGATTCTAACTGTTTATGTGCATGGTTATATATGTGATGTGGTTTTGAAGAATTTTATTATTCTGCAGCATGTCTAATGATCTATTTTAATTTGATTATATAACAAATTAACCATGTCTTCATTCAATCCCTTAACTTCTATCCTGAATCAAAATAAATTAGAAGGCCCTAACTATGTGGACTGGAAACGTAATTTGGATATTATTCTTACTACTGAGGGCTTTAAATTTGTGTTGGTTAAGGAATGTCCTGTTAAGTCGGATGAACCCACTGATGATGAGATTAAAGCCTACGATAAGTGGCTCAAGGCTGACGAGATGGCAAGATGCTATATTCTTGCCTCTATGGCAAATGTGTTGCAGCATCAACATCAGTCTATGACTACTGCTTATGATTTACTTAAATCTCTCAAAGAGATGTTTGGTGAGCAAAATCATGCTGCAAAGCAGATGGCTATGAAAGCTCTTTTGACCACTAAAATGGTTGAAGAAACTTCGGTAAGGGAACATGTTCTCAAAATAATGAGTCTATTGAACGAGCTAAAAAATTCTTGGTGCGGTTATTGATAAGGAATCTCAGGTTGAGATGGTCCAACAGACTCTGCCAGATAGTTTTCAGTAGTTTCACTTGAATTATAACATGAATAAGATGGACTTATCTCTTGAGAAACTGTTGAATGAGCTACAAGCGGCAGAATCTATCATTAAGCAATAAGATCCTCCTGTGGCGTTGATGGTTGACAAATATTTGTCTTCGAATTCTAAGACAAAAGGCGAAAAGAAAAAAAAAAGCCTCATAAGGTTCCAGGTGCTAATGGTGGTGTGGCTAAGCCTAAGGGTAAATGCAATCATTGCAAGCAACCTGGTCATTATAAGAAACATTGTTCCGGCTACATAGCTAAGATGCATAAGCAAGGTACATTTTTTTCATATATCTTTGAAACATTTTTAGCGGCTATTTCTATCCAATTTTGGGCTATGGATTTGGAAGCCACTAATCATATTTGCACATCCTTGCGGGAGTTTCAGAAAACACGACTCCTAAGTGAAAATAAACTGAACGTGTTTCAAGCAAATGGGGAACTAGCACCAGTCTTAGCGATAGGAAATATTTCTATTTCAGTTAGTTGTTCTAGAGTTCAAGACTGAATAACGTTCTTTAGTACCTTCTAGAAGAAGGAATTTACTTTCAGTTTCAAGAATAATGGATGCTGGTTACAATGTTTATTTTGCTAATAATTGTGTAATTATTAAGTTTAATAAGTATTTTATTTTTTCTGCTCCTAGAATACATGATTTTTTTGTATTTTATGTTTCCCATAATATGCTACAAACAATGGAACTTAATAATATTGATCAATCACATAAAAGAAAATGCATTTCAGAATTGAGTAAAACATACTTATGACACTTACATCTAGGTCATATTAACTTAAATAGGATCTCACGGTTGGTTTCTGATGGACCTTTGAGTTCATTGAAAGTGGAGGCACTTCCAACTTGTGAATCCTGTTTAGAAGGTAAAATGACCAAGAGATATTTTCCTTCCAAAGGAAATAGAGTCGGTAATAAGTTAGAATTAATTCATACTAATTTGTGTGGTCCTATGAATATACAAGCAAGAGGTGGTTTTGAGTATTTTGTGACTTTCACAGATGATTACTCAAAATATGGATATATTTATTGCGCCGTAAATTTGAATGCTTTGAAAAATTAAAAGAATTTAAGATGGAAACAAAAAAGAGACATAACAAACATATCCATACATTCGATCTGATCGTGGTGGTGAATACCTTTTTGCGGAATTTATTAAATACTTATCAGAATCAGAAATTACATCTCAATATTCTGCTCCGAGATCACCACAACAAAATGGTGTGGCAGAATGCTGAAATAGAACTCTTATGGAAATGGTTAGATCAATGTTAAGTTATTCAGATTTGCCCTTTTCTTTTTGGGGTTATGACTTAGAAACTGCAAATTATATTCTGAACTTGGTTCTTTCAAAATCAGTACCTTTAACCCCATCTGAATTGTGGAGTGGGCACAAGCCTAGTCTACGACATATTCGGGTTTGGGATTGTCCAGCACATGTGCTAAAAGGAAAAACTGATAAATTAGAATCTAGGACAGAAGTGTGTATTTTTATTGGATATCCAAAAGGGATGAAAAGGGGTTTATTTAATTGTCCTAAGGAACAGAAGGTAATTATTTCAAAAAATGCCAGATTTCTTGAAGAGGATTATTTAATGAACCACGTTCCTAGAAGTAAAATTGTTTTACAAGAATCAGGCAATAGAATAACAAATAATGAAACACAAGAACAATTTCCAAAAACCGTTATTGACATACCACTACATCCATGTAGTAGGAGAAATGTCAATAGACAAGAGGTTGCACAAGAGCAAATACTTGACATTACACTACCTCAAAATAGTGGGAGTAACGTCGAGTAGCCTGCAATTGTGGAGGAAAATATTTAGGGTAATGTCGAGGAACCTGGCATAGTACAGGAAGACATTGAGAGTGTTCAAAATTTAGTTCCAAATGTAGCAGATCCTGTAGTGACTAGTCGTCGTAGTGGGAGAATTATTAGAAAATATTTAACATTTGCGCTCTTGGGAGAATCGTAGGATAGAATCCCTGAGGAGCCTAATATGGAACCCCTTAATTACGCCGAAGCACTACATGATAAAGATGCTAAAATGTGGGTTGCTGCTATGAAATCTGAAATGAAATCTATGTATTTCAATCAATTCTGGGAACTTGTACAACCACCTACGGGAGTCAAACCCAGTGGTTGTAGATAGATCTATAAGAAAAAGAGAGGTGTGGATGGAAAAGTGCAAACTTTTAAGGCTAGGCTTGTTGCAAAAGGGTTTACTCAAAAAGAAGGAATTGATTATAAGGAAAAAATTTTGCCAGTAGCTATGCTTAAATCCATTAGGATTCTCTTATCCATTGCTGCTCATTATGATTATGAGATTTGGCAAATGGATGTCAAGACAGCTTTCCTAAATAGAAGTCTTGATGAGTGCATTTATATGGCACAACCAGAAGGTTTCATGGAAAGTGGTAATGAACATAAGTTTTGTAAACTTAAGAAATCCATTTATAGTTTGAAACAAGCATCTAGAGCATAGAATACTTATTTTGACAATTCGATTAAGACTTTTGGTTTTGATCAATGTGAAAATGAGTCATGCATTTATAAAAAATGGGATAGAGACAGAGTAGCATTTTTGATTTTGTATGTAGATGACATTTTGCTCATAGGAAATAATGTGAGCATGTTGAATTCTATTAAGGAGTGGTTGTCCTCGCGTTTTGATATGAAAGACTTAGGAGAAGCGGTTCATGTCCTTGGGAACAAACTTATGCGAGATCTTAAACAAAGGATATTAGGCTTATCTCAAGCACTTTATATTGATATTATTTTTGCAAGATTTAGCATGCAAAATTTCAAAAAGGAATTCCTTCCTTTTAGGCATGGAATTACTCTATCAAAAGAATAGTCGCCCAAAACGACCGATGAGATAGAGAGAATGAAGGTGGTCCCTTATGCTTCTGCTGTAGGGAGCCTCATGTATGCTATGTTGTGCACTAGACCAGATATATGCTTTGTTGTTGTCATGGTTAGCAGATTTTAGTCTAATCCCGGACAAGAACATTGGACTGTGGTTAAGCATATAATCAAGTACCTTAAAAGGAATAGGGATTACATATATTTTTTTCACTCTAGGGATATTGTACCTATTGGGTATACTGATTCAGATTTTCAGTCGGATAAAGATTCTAGAAAATCTACCTCAGGATATGTGTTTACTTTAGGAGGTGGAGCAATTGTTTGGAGAGTATTAATGAATCATGTGTTGTTGATTCCACCATGAAAGTCGAATATGTAACTGCCTCTGAGGCGGCTAAAGAGGTTGTTTGGCTCGATAACTTTCTGAAAGAGCTTGGAGTTATTCCTTCGGTTCAAACACCACTACCACTTTATTGTGACAATAGTGGTGCAGTTGCAAACTCAAAAGAACCACAAGCCATAAAAGAAGTAAGCATATTGAGAGAAAATATCACTTGATTCGGGATATAACTCAAAGGGGTGATGTAAAAGTTTTGAAGATTGAGTCGAATAACAATTTGGCAGACCCATTTACAAAGGGCTTAACCCAGAAGGTTTTTGATAAGCATGTGGAAGAAATGGGTGTTAAAGTTATGCATTCATGCTTATGAGTATAAGTGGGAGATTGTTAGGATATACTATTAACCATGTATTTTGTGTTAAAGTATTATATTTTCATCCCATGTAAAGATAATTTATTATATTAATAAAATCTTTCTTTGAATAGATCATTGTGTTAACATGTGTGTCCTTTGCTTATATAGTAGACAATTTTGTGTATGGAGTATTGTAACTCATGCACGGAAGATTAAAATTGTCGGTTCTTATAAGTAATAAATTAACGTTCACAATCAAAGAGGAGGTAGGACAAACATCTTGATGATTGTAGCACAAGATTAAATATAATTTGGTCTTAATTATGGGAGTGGTAATATTCCGACTTCTTGTGCTAGTACATTTCGTATGTATTGAACAGACCAATTAGAGATATTCATTTCTATTCTGAATATTAATAAACTATTTCTCTAGACCATTACATGTACTTATACTCTTAATCTTGATATAATTATTATGATCTATGTGGTTTGTTTTATCGTTTTAATCTATTAAAAGGTAAGACTCTTTTGTAAGTCAACATATTCCTGATAGGTTGGATGATGACGAATCACTTAGTGAAATATTAATTAGTTGATAGAACCATGTCTCATACTTGAGATAGAAGACACCCCTTTATGATTGCTTATTAGTTTTCACTTGAAAACCCTGCAGGTGGATTGTATCCGTCATGTGAAATAAGTTAAGCATTATAAATAAAGGATTAAATTAATCAATGATTTAAAATTTTCAGAGAATTTAATTTAATTGATTGGTGTCGATAATTCTAACATGGGGAGCTAAATAAGATGTAATGATAGATTTTGAATTAAATCGAGGAGTGCAATTATAGATTTTTAGTGGAATAATATGTAATTTATTATGATATGATAATTCATTCACTATCGAATTAATATCATAATTGGAAGCCTCAGTTAATAAATCTGCGGTCCCTACTATGCATGATTAACTAATCAAATTTGAAAAAGAAAAGGAGTTATAGAAGAGGTAATATTTACCGGTCTTCTGTAAATAAGGAATAAAAGAATTAAGAATTAATTTTGGCATTATGATAGATTTAAAGCTGAAAAACTTTTCGGCATTAAAGGGTATTAAGGCTGAAAATATTTTTTTCTTTTGGCTTTAAGGTTACAATAAAGGTCAAAACGTTTGCCTCTTTCTCTTCCTCATTCAATTGAAAGTGAGAAT
>NC_061117.1:128127281-128183843 GCF_002878395.1 Capsicum annuum
CAAAACGTTTGCCTCTTTCTCTTCCTCATTCAATTGAAAGTGAGAATTAGTAGAGTTTGGTTTTTCTGAATTCGATGATTCCTCTCCAATCCAAAAAGTACTTGCCCATACAAATAAATAGAAATGGAGGAAGTAATTTCTTTTTGAGTCTTATTATTAATAATAACACATGACAAACAAGTTATTAAGGACAAAAGGACTTTAATATATCACCATCTTTTTGGAGGATAAAAATTTTGAAGTATGCATTAGCCGTATTTTCTTTTACACTATCAGTAATAGACACATACTACATGTATAATGCTAGTATTTTAAATTATAATACAAAAAGTATATATAAAAATTAGTTTTTCATAATTTTTTTTGTAACAACTAAATAAGATTTAAATGTCAAATAATATATATATATATATATATATATATATATATATATATATATGTATGTATGTATATAATAATGCCTCACTGAAGTAGCCATAAATTTTTCAAACAAACATTGTCACAATAGAAAAATTTAGTCGTAAATTATCAATTTTCAGTCACGTTTTAGTTTATTCATAAAAAATACTCTGTATAGTACCTAAGATTCGAAAGATTTAACCACTAGAGTTGGCATAGTGATTCAGCGCCATGTCCCTTAAGGAAGAGGTCAGGGGTTCAATCCCTGCCTCTGGCAAATGGAGCAAACTCTGTGGCCAATTTCCTACCGCTTAGTGCGCTGACAGAGGAACGGAGGATTAGTCTCACGGCTTCTGGCAGTAGGGATACCTTGGGAAACCAGAAAAAAAAAAGATTTGAAAGATTTTATGTTTGGTATATTCTTGTTTTTAATTATTATTATTATTAGTGCCTTTGGTCGCGCTTCACGCGGTCATAAAATTTTAATCATATTTATAATTTTATTTTTCATTAAACTTGAATATTGAAAATAATCACAAAGTATATTTATAAAATATAAATCCTTCTTTAAATTTGTTTCATACAACAAAACAAGATGATGTCGGGATGAAGTGATTAAAAGTAGTTATAAGCACCTACGTGTTAAAGAGAAATGTTGAAATCAATTTTCTAAATAAGCAATTATATGTTTGAATAAATTAAACTGCTGAAATTGATTATAAATAATAGTGTGTTAGATAAAAATATACAAATGCACTTTTTTTGTGAAAATTAATTTTGTTTTTAGATTTCCTCGCCCCACTCCTCCGCCACCAAGAGGACATTCTAACCACACAACTTTATTATATTAAATATAAATATGTTTACAAACTTAATTTTTTTAAAAATAAAAAACTCAATCTTAAAAAAAAATAGACCTATAGCCATGAAGATACACGCAATAGTAAATATCTTTAAAAAATTATTAAAATCATTCTTCCATTATATGTGTTTGTGCGCGTGCATAGGGGTGTGCATCGGTCGGTTCGGTTCGATTTTACGTGTTATTGATTTGATTTATCGATTTTCGATTTTTAAGTATGTAAAATCAATAACCAACCAATAAGATATTTTCTTATCGATTTCGGTTTATCGGTTTTTGGTCCTTAATGGTTCGATTTTCGGTTTAACCAATAAAAAAATACTTAAAAAATAGAAATAGTAACAATTGACATTATAAAATAAAATCCTAATTACCGTCAAAACCTATGCAATGCATTTTAGTTTACAAGAATCTTCAAATTTGAACTGAATGTTAGTTAGAAAAAAAATTGAATCCAAATTGTTAGAAGCTTTAAATGCTTCAAGCTTTTTATTATGATAATAGCCGAACTTTATATTGTGTCTTTGTTGCCCTGAATAGGTTAATACTTTGTGAATCACTCAATTATGAATTAGTAGTGCATATAATCTATATACATACATATATATATATATATATAGAGAGAGAGAGAGAGAGAGATAGATAGATAGATAGATAGATAGATAGATAGATAGATAGATAGATAGATAGATAGATAGATAGATAAAGAGAGAGAGAGACAAATATAAATGGGGATAAAACAATAACTTAGTGTATCCTTATTGGATTATCAATTTAACCGATAACCCAATAAGCTAAAATCGATACCGAATTGTTTACCCAATAAAAATTTTTATAAAACCCATAAAAAATCGTTAACTCGATAATCCAATACCAATAACCCAATAACATTTTTATCGGTTTGGTTTATCAGTTGGTTCGATTTTTGCACAGCCCTACGCATGCGCGCTCCATTTATTTTTATCTTTTTTCTTATTTTTTTGTCATTTCTCTCTCTATTTTACTACAACAATTTAATTTAAAGTATTTTTTTATTTTTCTTAATTATATTAGGAGAATTTAAAAAGTCATCTCCATAATCACATCACTTCATTTTCATAACTTTTATTTTAGTAATATTCATTAATCTTGTGTCTTTAACTCCACATTCCTCATATTCATAACTCTTATTCTTAATAATTATCATTACTTGTATGTCTTTCAAGTTCATAACCCCCAAACAATATTTTACTTATAAATTTTAATACCTTATCAAAATTTTCATAAATTTTCATTTGATCACAAGTGTTTGTCTCTCTCCATTTCTTCGTCAAAAACAACACTTAATTCAACGGTATGTAGCTTTTTTTTGTTCTCCTTCATACTCTTTAAAATACTTTTAAATTTATTTTTATACTTATTTTAACATAATAAGATTATAAATATGCCTATGTGGCACATCTCTGTAACCTCCATTTATTTTTTTTCCTTCTTTTTTTCTATTACTTTTTAAGTAGTTTGTATCAAAATTCAATGCCTCAAACATCAAAACTCCACTTTTCCGTCTCTTAAAAGTTTCACTAATAACATTTACCAGTCCACAACACCAGTAGTTGAAGAAATGAATATTTAACCTTTCTATTTTGTTTTTTCGTACTAATGTTTTATATTCTTTTCATGATATGATTTGTCTCCTTTTTTCTAAATCCTAATTATAAATGTTTTAATCAGCTTTGGTATTTTTTTCTCAATTTTTTGCATCGTTTATTATTTATTCATCATTTTTAATATTAAATAAATTACTATTGTCTTCCTCTGAAAAGGCATACTGTAACAGTTATAACATATGCATGCTTAACATAGTGGAGCAATTATAGCTATAACAAATTATCTTATTTACATTCTGACTGTTGAAATTTGAAACAGCTGCAATAATTGATAATTTTGGCAACATGCACACTTCCATTCTTCATCCTATTTTCTTCTTCGTATTTGATCGATAATCTGCCAGCAATGCAAAAAATTGAACAAGCAATATATGTGTATATATCTCAATAAGAGAAAAGACCTCATTACTATATGATTTTAAGGTTCCTTCACAAGAACAAGCCACTACCATCTTCTACACGAAGAGGCGTTTAACCGTTGTTATCTCTATTTTAAATTTTTTCCTATTAGCTCATATAAATAGTGGGTTCTAATTATTGCTTAATGATATGTTTTTTTTTTCTTTTTATTGTTGTACAAGTTCTTAAATAATTTGGCAATTAGTAGCATGGCTAATTCCAAGTGCCAATTCGATCTTTCAACTAATGGTTGTTTCAACTTTTTAAGTATCTTTCATCTGAATGTAGTCTCCAATTTGTTGACGAAATTAAGTATGATATTATGTGGCGTTTGATTTTCATTTCATATAACGTCATTAACTTCACAATAGAGAGAAAAATTGAGTGGGGGCGCGAATCAACGGTCCAGTGGGAGAAAATGCCCATGGTCAATTTGAACATGTTTGATTGGCATTCAATTTTAATTTTTATGTACCTTTTATTAATTTATTCTTTCGTACCCTGAAGCTTATATTTCAATTCTTTTTCTTTTTGTTTGAATATATATATATATATATATATATATATATATATATATTATAATTTTCATATAGACAAATGCACATAGACGAGTGAATCCCATAATATTAGCGCACTAAGTCCTTCAAATAACTGTACACAGTTGTTCGACAACTACATTAATAGTTCCAGCAACTATATAAGTTGTTTGACAACTGTGTCAAGTTGTTTGACAACTAAATTACTGTTGGGACAACCAGGGGAGGACCTACGTAGTGGCTACGATGTATATATATTAATTTTGAATCACTTTGACACAAGGTTGTTGGATAGCTCAGTGATACAATCTCTACTTTTTGGGGCACTACTTCAGGCTTGGTTGCAGGTTCGATCCGCATTACACTGCTTTTTTAAAGCTTGGTCGCGGGTTCGATCCGCATTACGCTGCTTTTTTCAAAAAAGTAGACTGAAACCTACAGCTGGACACCTATAGAACTAAAAAGAAGAAGCCTACAGCTATTAAAAAAAAAACTACATATCTCATTTGCTATATAAAAAAAAAAAAAAAAATTTAAAATATAAGTTTAAGTATAAGCCTAAAAAAAATAAGTTAAAATATAAATTTAAGTATTTTATATTTATAGACTATATACTATCACGTCCCTTGAAATTATATTTTGTTGGCTTATTCACACATTTATATTTTTATTATTTTTTGAACCCCTGAAAAAAATTCTTTGATCCAACACTGGGGACAACTACTATAGTTGTTGAGATAATGTCTACAATGGTTGAGAAAATTTTTATAGTTGTTGGGGGTAAAAGTATAAAATAAAAAACTGAAAGAATTTGTCACTCTTACCCAATTTTAAAAATTGGACTCCTACTTAATTAATAAACTTATTTGTCACTTTTAATTGCATTTTTCCATTTGGTTTTAATAGAAAATGGGTCTCAATGAGTCGGACTACTACAAATACATATAAATTCGTTTAATTTAATAGAAAAATGGTCTCAATGAGTCGGATTAACAAATTAGGGGTATATATATTTTTTAAGTTTTACTTTTTTCTTTATTTTCAAGTTGTTATAAAAGATGAAAAATTATCATAAGTATATGTACGCTAATAATATAAATTTATACATTGTTAATATAATTTAACCAATTATGTAACAAGTCATTTATCTACTGTAATAGTTCATAGTGGATCATGAAGATGCAACGTAACTTTGTATACAACCAGAGCCATGAGAGATTTTGAAAGGTGTATATATGCATCATAAAACTTACTTAATTATTTACCTCTATATAAAGGACAATACCCTTGACTTAAAGTTGGAGATGTTGTCACGGTCTCCAAGCTCAACAGGATCTTTGATCTCCACAAATCTTTAATTTTTACATAAATATAATGTACACTATGAAATAAAATAATTGATAATCGCGTGAAGCGCAGCAAAATTACTTAGTATATTAAGTAAAAGGTGGAATGAAAACAAAACAAAAAATTGAATATACTAAAAGTTTTTGAGATTCAAAAGTCTGTCACACATTACAAATACAAAATAGAAAAATATAGATAAAATATTATAATTCTCATAAATGAATTTTTGGTGATTTTCTAATTTGAAATAAATACATAATAAACACCTAATAAAAAAAAGTAAAATAATAAGTTTCTTCACATAATTAATCTAGATAAATGAAGCAAGAGAAAACAAAGGGTCATATTTTACCTACATAAGGTAAGAATCAAACATTAATCACACATAAATATAAAAATTATTAAAATTAAAAAAAAAATGAATCAAAATAAAAATTTAATTGCTAGTTATATAAATGTGCCACTTCACCAGATCTAAGTAAAAATAAATGAAAACAAAAAAGAAGAAGAAGAAGAAAAAGGAAAAAAAAAATAACAAAACTTGAATGAGTAGTTTAATGTTCACAATTTAATGGGTAAATAAATACGTCAAGTTTAATGAACAAATAAATATGCAAAAGAAAAAGATATTGTAACTTCTTGCTACCTCTATGGCGTCTATTCTAATAATTAAAAAATTAGAATTAACAAGTAAAGGAAAATTTTTTAAAAAAAAAAAAAAAAGGTAAGAGAAACATGTAAAAGATCAAATATAAAGTAATCTATTTAAAAAAAGTTAACACTTTGAAAAATTAACAAAATACTATTTCATATAAATTTCTTTCTTACACATTTACTTTTACCTTTATATTGTGCTATTATATTTTTAATTCTCATTCAGTAAATTCTTTAATATTTTTTATATATAAGTGTGTATATATTTTTGAAAGTTAAAATTATGAATTTTATAGTGTTTTTCTGAATTAAATGTCAAATAGAAAAGATAGACAGATAGACAGCTAGCTAGGTAGCTAGGTAGGTAGGTAGGTAAGTAGATAAATAAATAGATAGGTAGGTAGAAAGGTAGATAGGTAGATAGATAGGTAGATAGATAGATAAGATAGGCAGGCAGACAGGCAGGTAGGCAGACAGATAGGCAGGCAGATAGGTAGGCAGACAAGCAGGCAGGCAGACAGACAGACAGATAGATAGGCAGATAGAGAGATAGGCAGATAGGCAGATTGTCCAAAGTGCAAGGGGTAAACTCGGACTCGGATAGGATAGGATTGTGCGCGCCGGGTCCTTCAGATCTCATATTTTGGCTGAGTTTACCGTACCTCCATCCCCTATGTTAGGCGGCCGTAATATTTTGTTACGTTCTTCCACTTTAGGTGGTAACCATATGGACTCTGCCTCTTGACCTCTTGTCTTGGGTTGAAAGAGCCGTGGATTGCTCTCGGCAAGGAACTTTTTCTCTTAAAGAAGGTCTTCCGCAGATAGGCAGATAGGCAGACAGATAGACAAATAGATAGATAGACAGATAGACAGATAGACAGGCAGACAGGCAGATAGGCAGATAGATGGATAGATAGATGGATGGATGGATGGATGGATGGATGGATAGATATACAGGTAGATAGACAAGTAGATAAATAGACAGACAGATAGACAGACAGACAGATAGATAGTTTCAAAATTCACTATTTTTTCTAATATTTAAAAGTTCAAAATTCATTAACTATATTATGGTAAAACCTTTCTTTATTAGAAGTCATCGGAATTAATGACAACTAATACTTTTTTCATTAGTTTAAGAATTCCAAATCAACTAAATTTGATTTAAAAAGATTTAAAAAATCTAGAAATAAATATAAAAATGTTAGAATAAGAAAAATTTTAGAAGTACCAAAATTTTAAAAGTTTTAAGTAGGTAATAAGAATGTAATCAATGATTTTGTAAAGATTTAACTTTAATAACATGAAAAGATTTTATCGTACCTTGACTTTAAAAATAAGGAAAGATTTTAAATATAGAAAAAAAATAATCATACCACAAATATGGTTCAAATTGATGTGTCTTTCTTAGCCTCTGGCAGCAAAGAAAGAGATACAACATTTCAAACGCAAAAATGATGATCCATCAACCACTTAGAACTTCTTGTGATAAACTATGTATGTGCTTACACTAAAATATATGTTTATGTTTATATTATTATATTTACGTGTGAAAAATCTTTGAAAAGTGATCTAAACTTTTACACTTTATTGCAAATCTCTGTAACAGATAAAATTATTTAATTTTAAATGATCAAACGTTACACGTGTGAGACACGTACGATTAAACTAGTATGTGTGTGTATGTATAATGTGTGTGTGTGTGTGTATATATATATAAAGGAGATTTTTAGCCCATCCTATGTGGCATGTCTGAAAAGCCTCTAATTCTATTTTGTCTTTTTTGTAGTTTTTTTTGACCATTTTTCCTAATATTTGAATATTTTCATCTTCTTGTATTTAATGTCTTTGATAAAAGTAATTATTTATAACTCTCTTCAATTATAATCTTAATAATATCAATAAATCAAACTTTTTAAGCTTCATAACACCTAAAATTTAATTTATAAGTTTATGACACCTTACGGTATTCCTCCATTTTGCTTATATAAATTCATAGTTTGTTTCATCAAAATTCTCATTCAAGATTATCCTTTCTCTTCTCTATCACCATATAACTTGTGAAATAGCCAAAGTGTGAAAGAAAAAGACATAAGGTAAGGAAAAATTCATTTTCAAACTCTTTCTTTGCATCTTTTGTGTGTTTGGTCACATTTTCTTTTAGTATACTTATATAATAAATAAAAGCAGGAAGAAGCTGAGGAAGGAAATAGTAGTAGAAGAAGAAATAAGAAGCAACAGAAACATAGGAAGAAACAACAAGAAGAAGCACTAATGAGTATTAACTTAAATTTATCATTAATTTTTTGAATATTTGATTTATAATAACAAATAATTATAGAGAATAAATAAAAGAAATGAAGAGTCATACTCATGCAACAACCTACAAAATTAAGAATTTGGAACGACAATAAAGATATGTTGTGGTGATCTTGTCTCCTTCTTTTATCTAATTTTATTAATGTGTAGTAATGTACTAAAGATAGGAGATAAAAAGATAATAATGACTAACATGTGTGTTATATTGAGCTATTCATATGATAATCTAATGTATCATAAAACCGAAATTATTAGTTTTCCTAATGTCATTCTTTTGTTAATCTACTTTAATTTAAAATTTAGTTTCTGCTTAGAATTCTTTGAATCAAATTGAAGCTCTTCTGATTCTTAAATAATAGCAAATTTTGGGATGATCAAGTAGCAGTGAAACTAAAATAAAGTGTAAAATAGAAAAGACTATTAACATCTCCAAAGTGTAAAAAAAAGTAAGGAAAGTTGTGCGGTGATTTTGTTTAATAAACTTTTTTTTTTTACTTTTAGTATATAAACTTCTATTACAGTTTAACTTTTACTTGATAACAACCTATGATTTAAGAATTACAAAAATTACTTATGATTGTAAATTACTTAGGATTCAGAAGAATATATAAAATAACAAGAAGCAAACTAACGAAACTGATTAACAGGTTTAAAATGAATTGAAATCAAGATTGTTGACATTGTAAAATCATGTATGTATCATGTACTTTCGATTTTTTCCTTTAAATGTGAATGAACATATCATTAAGAGGCCAATATCCTCAAATCTAAAATACACATATAAGTTAACATTATAAATTATTATTTTTTTTGTAAATTATCAATTTTTGAAATTCAAACTAATGAAAATATAATTTTGTGATTATTTTAGAATTTAGATAACTGAAAAAATTATGTTATAAATTTAAAAAAAATTAATGATCGCGCGTAGCACAAAAAAAATTCTCTAGTTAAAAGTAAAAGTAAAACTAAAAGCAACCTAACTTAAAAGATTATATTTTTACATTTAATTTTCTTTATTTATTATGTTTTATTACTTATTTAATATTTTTAGATTTTTCTTTTCATTTCTTTTTTCTTACCTTCATCCCTATTCTTTTTATTTCTTATCATCTAATTCAATTTCTTTTCTTTATTTTGTAATTTATCTTATTTGCCTCCTCATTTTTCTTCAATTATCACACTAAATTTATTCTTTAATTTTAAATAAAAAATCATAAATAATTCTTTTTAATAACTTTCCATATTAATTTTAGTTCTACTTTTATTAAATCATGAACAATTTCTTTTATGAAAGTTAAAACCATAAACATTTTATAGTATTTCTGTTTTAGATATATTAAATAAAAATAACTAAAAAATAGTTAAAAGAAAACTAAAACTAAAAGCTACATAACCTAAAAAAATTATATATTTTTTATTTATTTATTTTTATTTTCTATTATTTATTCAATACTTTTAGATTTTTCTTTCCTTTTTCTTCCCTTACTATCTTTTTTAAAAGAAATCTTTTCACTTAACTTAGTAGAGAAAATTGAAGGAAAGGTGTCTTTTAAGTCTTGAATGAAGAATTGGTGACATTAACCAACTTAAAGAGTCAAACATAATTAGGAAACTTGATTAAGTTAATTGTGGACTTGATTAATATTTTCAAAACTTTCTAATCTTTTAAAAAATACAAACCCAACCCACACCCCTATTCAATCCAAATCAACCAGTCTCTCTCCTCTCTCTCTCGACAGCTTCTCTCAACTCTATCCCAACTAACAGTTCTGCAAAATTTCTCCCTTCAATCCCCGACAACTTCAACCTCCAACGACAAATAGTTGGGTGAGTTTTTTTTCAACTTTCAACCGTTAATCGACATGAAGACTTCTCCGGCAATAACATCTTCGAGTTCTTCATTGTCTCATTTCTTTTTTCATGGGTAAAAAGTTATGTCTTTTTAGTTATGAAGAAATAGAGGAACTTGAGCCACCTTCTCTTCTAGTATTGGTTAATAATTTTAATATTTTTTGCTTAAATTTGAAATGTGGACTGAATAAAACTCTAATTTCTGGCATTTTTTTTCTTGTTATCGAACTGTTGATTCGATTTGTTGGTGATTTTTTTTCACCATTGATGTTATTAGTGTGGGTGTTTTGTTGGTGTTACTGGGTTAATTTGTTATTTTTCTGGTAAAAATGGTGTTGCAACAGATGCAAATCTGATGCAACAATAAAAATCTGATGCAACAGATGAACAATCTAACAGATCATTCATCTGCTATGACAGATGACTCTTATGTTTGGAAAAAATCTAACAGATAACTTATTTTATAGCAGGTAACTCATTTTGCAACAGATGAGTGATTTGTTTTAACAGATGAGTGATCTGTTTTTATTGTTTCCAACGGATTACTCATCCGCTGCAATAGGTTGGTTATATGCTACAACAGATATCATCCCTAGTGCAATAAATAAGTGATTTGTTTTTATTAATTCCAATAGATTACTCATCCGTTGCAACAGATTGGTTATATATTACAACAGATAACCTTCTTGGTACAACGGATCAGTGATTCATTTTTACTATTTCTAACAGATTACTCATCCACTGTAACACATTAGTTATATGTTGCAACAGATAATCTTTCTGGTGCAACAGATGAGTGATCTGTTATAATTATTTCTAATGAATTACTCATCTGCCGCAACCATTTGGTTATATATTGCAACAGATAAACTACCTGGTACAACAAATTAGTGATCTATTTTTATTATTTCTAATAATTTAATCATCCATTGCAATAGGTTGGTTATATGTTGCATCAGATATACTACCTTGTGCAACAGATTAGTGATCTATTATTAATATTTCCAATAGTTTACTCATCCGTTGCAATGAGTCAGTTATATATTGTAACAGATAACATACCTGGTGCAACAGATGTGTGGTCTGTTGGAACTGTTATTTTACTGTTGTGCATGTTAGATTTATTGTTAACTATGCATTAATTAATTATAATCTATTTTATGTTCATGTTAATTTAAGATAATATGGCTCCCAAAAAAAAAACTAAATCAAGTCCAAGTAAAGGAACAAGTGAAGCAGGTAGGCTACATCCACCACTCTATGAGCTTGCTTTACAAGAGTTATCTCAATCAGGAGCAGAAGATAACGAACACGGGGAGGAGAAATATTTCAAAAGAGATGATCCAAATGCTAATAGCCCTTCTATCGAAGAGTTGGTCAAAACCTTCAGCATTGATCATTATCCTATGAGAATGCAGTGCGATGGTGCCACAAATTTAACGGGTGATTTCGTGGTTAAGTCATTTGTGGAAAAATCTTTCGACGCCTTCAGAAAAATACTTTGAGAACAAAAATTGGAATCTTATTTCAAGGAAAGTTTCTTTGGGAAATATCTTGATTTGTCGGAGAACAACAATGCTCATTTCCAGATAAAAATGATATATGATCTTCTCAAGCATAGGTTTATCTATGAAAACAAAGATAAGATGGATGAAGTATGGATAAATTACTGTGGAATTCCTGTTTGTTTTGGTTTGAAGGAGTTTTTCATGGTTACTGGACTAATGTAATACCCCAAAAATTTTCGTTGAAATTTTATGCATAAACGTGTTGGGTTCTATCTTCTAGAATGAATTATAAATTTTTCATGCGGAATGTATTAGATTATGACCCATCATTGAATAGAGTATCGAATAAGCTTTCCAAAGATATGTGGATTATCCAAAACGGACACCCGAGCGACGAGTTATAAACATTCCGATCGAACCGTGAATAGTAGTGAACAGTAAAACGTGCAGGGCAAAGTACTGAGGCCTGGCGTATTTTTGTTCCAACTTTAAATAATCATAACTCCTTGTACATAATGATCTGGGTGATCTACTATATATCAATAGAAAGATATGCGAGTCCTCTTTCTAATGAAATTAGTTTCATCCAATTTTTCTATCGAAGCAAAAAGTTATGGTCAATCTACTTCAGCCTATCAAAAGCAAAATTTTGGGTCAACTTCAAATGATCATAACTCCTCATACACAATGATCTGGGTGAGATACTATATATCAACAAAAATATATGAGAATCCTCTTTCTAATGAAATTAGTTTCATCCAATTTGGATATCGGAGTAAAACGTTATGGTTGATTTACTTCAGACTATCAAAACAGTCCATCAAAGGACAGATTCGAGAATTATTTGATTTTTAGAGGCGTTTTGGTCATTCCTCCTCACCCAAAATCCATCCAAACCCTATATTAAAGCCTATTAGAAGCATTATATTTTATATTTCGTCAAATTCCCTAAAAAAAAAACCCTAAGCTCCTCCATCCAACTTCAAGAACCTCCAGAGTTCATCATTAATTCTGCAAATTTATTCAAGATTCCAAGTTCCTAGTTCAAGAACTCCAAGAACCATCATTCAAAGGCACGATTAATATCTCAAAAATGAGTATCTATCTAAAGTTCATCATTCAAGGTATGTGGGGTTTTTCAACAAGAACTATCTTTCATTCTTGTGCCCAAAAGTAATTTTCTTTACAAAGGCATGATTTTTATTTGATTTTTATGAATTTGAAGCATGAACCTATATCTTATGATGATTATTATGAAATTTTGATATTTATGATTGTGAAAGATGAATTTACATGTGTGGAGATATAAAGCATGAATCTTGAACGATATTTATCATTATTTTGATATTTGGGTCATGAATCCCCAATGGAAATTGTGTTTTTTTAGAAAGAGTGTGTTAATGATTTGAGATATTTTGAATGATTTCACCTTTTGGTCTTAATGGAGTTATTTTGAACTCGAGTGTGAAAGAAATTCACAACGTGGTTGATTTTGATAGATGGGAAGCATGATGGTTCCCGATGTATATTTATATATTACTAAAATTGTTTTATTATGGATTGTCTTTGAAATGATCTGAGCTAAGTCTGGAAGAAATCTTTAGCACCGAGTGGGAGGTATAAAGCGACCTTACTTTTCTAGAACTACGTGCCCCCGTAGGAGTGAGCCTGAGGCTGATTTATATAGTGATCACTAGTTTGTGTGGATTTGATATCGATAGTCCTACTCCGATGGCAAGGATAGGATGGCTCTCCCCAATGTGGATTGTACGTTGGACTTCATGTAGCTCACATGGTTCATGTCGGTTATAGGATCTCCCAGTGTATGTGTGTTTCCTTGTGTCTATGGTGAATGGTGAAGTGATTTGAAAGTGGAATTGTGAAAGTTATTCTTTCAAAAGATTTAAATGATATTTACATTATGAGAATTGATATTCTTGATTAACTGAAAGTGATTGACAAATTATATGATGACTCACATGTGTTATTGTACTTATTTCATCCTCTCATGATTATGATGATTTTGTTCAGGCTATGTGAGTCTTTCATACATCCTGCATATTTCTTATATATATTTATGATGATGATGTTTATACAACTGCATACAACCCCATATACTCGGTTCCTTTCTATGGTACTGACCCACATCTTCAGATGTGGGCTGCATTTTCTCAGAATGTAGGTTCAGATGCTCAGTTCCAGGTTTGAAAGTGATTCTTCAGGAACGCTGTTATATATCCTCTGTTGTGGTGAGTCCTCATGTTCCGAGGACGTGATGTCTGATGTTGGTTTCACGAAATTGTTTAGATTTGATAATTGAGTATGAGTCAGTTGGGGCATGTCTCAATGGCTCGCTGGTTTTATTGATTTTCTTAGAGGCTTGTCAGACTAGTATAGATGTTGGGAGTTGACTAATAAGTCATATTTTGTTATCTTTCTGAAATTCTTTTATTCTTGGATGATGATTACTCTGTTGATATTTGAGGGTTATTTATGGAAACCCCGTTAATTTCTGTTGAACTGAATAAAAATGGCTCAAAGGGTTAGCTTGGGGCTACTCGTAGCCTTAAGCACCGTGTGATGCTCCGGGACCCGTTTTCTGGGGCGTTACAACTAAAATGTTATCCTCTTTCTCCTTCTCAAGTTATACCTACTCTAACCTAAAAAAAGCACCCCGCATACCCAAAAAAGAAAAGGCAAGTCGAGTGATCGTGATGACCTAGTGTTCATTATTGGTCCAACTTCAAAAATAAAAATTTGATAGAAGAGTTGAAAGGTAAAGGACTTTCAAAGAAGCACAAATAATCATTATGCTTGGTTTGATTTGTACATAATATTTTTTGGGCGAGAGACGTTAACAACAACATAGGCCTCAGTTTAATAAATCTCACTGAGGATCTTGAGGCATTTAACAGCTATCCTTGGGGTTATGAAAGCTTCAAAATGACTATCAAATATTTGTTGACTCTGTTAACGCCAAAGACAGTCAACTTATATAGCTTTCTATGGGCTTTCATGGTAAATATTTCTTTTATTATGATATGATTCATTGTTTTAATTCAATAATGTTTTTAATTTATTGGCGTTATGTTATAGGCTTGTGCATTTGAAGTCATTCCTTATTTGAGACAACAAGTGAACTACCAGGAAGAAATTTCCTGTCCAAGAATCCTGAGATGGTTGTCGGCCAAAACTGATAAAGATAAAAAATTTCTTGATCTTTTTAATCCCCCGAAGGAAGCACTAAGTCTAATTCTAATCAAGTTTTTGTTTTGATTAATGATTATTTTAAATGATTTCATCATCATTCTAATATATGTACTAATTTGTTTTAGATTTTCCATTCGTGGCTTGTTCCGACCAATCAAGAGTTGAAGATGCCATTTTTATTACTTTACGGTCTGTATAAACTTTATCGGACCCTAAGGTCATTGATAGAATAAAAATGGAATTATTTAGAGCAACAACTATCACAAGAAAAATAATTTTGGAGGGTGGACTTATTGTTGTTGATAATGGGAGTGGTAGTGGTAGTGGTGCTGCTGTTGGGTCTAGTGATACTCGTCTTACAGTTTTTGAAACAACAAACCATTATGATTATGATCATACTGTTTATACAGATTTTTCTACATCTAGCGAATGTTCTGCATGCAAATATCAAGACTGCAAGGCGAAATATGATGGAGTGATTAATGCTATTAATGCACTAACTACTTCTGTAAAGGAAATGGCATCTAAGAGGGTGTCATTCCATTAAAGAGGATTTTATATCCATACACTCGACTAGAGATCAAGGTGAATAAGAGGAGAAGGAAAGATATTTCCAAGGCATCGTCAAGCATTGAAAAAATCAAAATTGCAACGCCTCTGTCTTTGTCTTGCACTGCTGTTCAATGTACAAGGTCCACAAGAAAGCAACATGAGCTGAAGAAGGTGAATGTATATCATCTGTTCCAACAAACAAATAGGCACATATCTGTTTCAACAGATGATACATCTATCATCTGTTCCAATAAATAAATAGGCATATATTTATTTCAATAGATGATACATCTGCTGAAAATTATCAAACAAATATATACATCTGCTGAAACTGTTGTCTAACCTGTTACATCAGATGTGTTATCTATTGCAACATATGTCCGTCGATTTCAATAAATCAAATAGGTTTTCATACTATTTTAATTTCTACCAACAGATGAGTCTTATGTTGCAATAGATGGGTCATCTGTTCAAAATTATCGTACTGCTCTATTTTACCTATTCAAATTTATCCCAATAGATGATCCATCTATTGCAACATAAAACTCATCTGTTGCAATAGATGGACAATCTGTTGTATATCTGTAATTAGCATTGACAATTCTGGCTTTTCATGTGGATGTCACAGTAGAAGCTACTGTTGAAGAGCATAATATCACAGTTGATAATCCATCAACTGCTTCCAAAGAAAACAAAAAGTAGAGCCTATCAGTTTGAGAGAACGTAAGAATTACCCATTTTAAGGGTTCGAACGAGGCTCTAAAAAAACTAACAAAGTTGATCAATGAATATTCAGAATGGATTGTCGATGGGCTGTTAAAGCATCATGCCGGCAGGTACATAAATTAATTTTAAAGATATTGATTGATACAATTATTGATGTAAAAATATGGCATTAACACATATAAATCATCATGTAGAAAATAAAATGACGAATACTACAAAGTAAACGAATCGAGTCTTGATTTTGATATGTTCGACTTTGTTGTTGTACGTCCCTAAATGGAGAATTGGTTCTATTTGATGTCACAACCCCAAACTTGCTGGAATGATGAGGTTTAAATGTCATACATATTACTATTAATTAATACTTTATTTAATTACATCTGCGTATTGATTTTTTTGTCACATAATTCAAAATGTTTGATAGTATGTGCAGCACATCAATGTCATTTTTTACTACCTCCGAAAGAAGGTCAAGTTGCAATACAAGAACAATATAGATATACAACAAACAATTATTTGTACAAAGTTTACATTAATAATGCCTACGATAGGTATTATCAACAACGGCCAGAAGTTTTCCAAGATGAGGAATGCTTAATCAATATCATCAAAGGTTTTAACATTCCAGCTGGCTTACCTTGGAATTTGGTTGATGAAGTGTACATCCCAATCAATTGTCATGATGAATTACATTGGGCGTTAGCTGTCGTCGTTTTAAAAGAAAGGCACATCTGACTTTATAACTCGATGTCACGAAGGAGACGTTTTGGGCCATCTTCTAAGATACAAAAATTGTCCAAAATATTGCCTACTTACCTTGATATGAGTGGCTTTTTGGACCAAAAGGTTCGTACTGATTGGTCGATGATTGAAGCATACCGGGATAAAATGAGTAATCTATTTGATGTACAATATGTTAAAGAAATTGCTCAACAAACCATTGGTAGCCTGTAAGTATAAGTATCATGATTTAGTTTTATTTTATAAATTTTACAACGCTTAGATGAACTGCAAGATATGGATTATCTATTTTTTTTAAATGCAGGGATTGCGGCCTTTTTGTTGCCGCTTACACCGAGTATTTGAGCGATGGATTACAAGTACCAAATTATGAACTTAATGTCGGATTACTCCACCAAATATATGTTGCTCTTTTATGGAAATAAGGAGAAGCGAAAGCTCAGAAACCGTGCGTAAATGACATTAAAGATCCACGATGACCAAAGCAGAATTCTGTAGTACCGGATGAATAAGAACTTGTCCATATTGAGTAGATGTTTATAGCTTGAGTCTGTCAATGAAATACCTATCCTCCTCATTTAACTTATTGATTTATTTATAGAGTAGATCATTTGTACCCATAATAATTTTTTTATATTTCACTTATTTCTTGAGTTATTTCATGTTATTTCTGAAGGCTTCAATTTATTTTATATTGTCTATAAATATAATTTAATCCTTAGTTTTAATCTTGTTAATTAAAATAGAAAACTAGATTCAACTATCGCAACAGATAATATATATGCTGCAACAGATAATATATCTGCTGCAACAGAAAAGATATCTTATCAAACAGATTTAAACATGTGTTGCAACATATAGGTCATCTGCTGGAAATTATATAATATGTCTTCCTACTTTTTTGATTTGTTCCAATAGATTACCCCTCTATTGCAACAAATAGATTATATGTTACAACTGACAGACAGACAAAAACATTTGCATAATGCAATAAATGACCAACCTATTGCAACGGATAATCAATCTATCACAACAGGTATTATATCTATTACAAGAAATAGATAATTTGTTGCATTATAAAAATTCAGCTTTCATCAGACATAAAAAAATTGCCACTACAATGTAAAGTAAAGTGAAGTGGCTTAAAATAAAAAATTATTATAATATTCATCTCTGTCTTTGTACATATTCTTCTTTATACACGGGCTCCAACCATTTAGTTAGTACCTCATATGCTCAGACCTCTTGAATCTTTCCCACAACGGTATCAAATATACCGTTCATTTCTGTGTCAGTCAGCAAACACTTGATGTATGCAAGTGAGTACGTCCCGCATGCTACACCAATTTTATTTTTTTGGAGATGGATGTTCTTATTTCAACCTTGAAAATCCTGTGATTCCTTCATCAAGACTTTCGCCGCTAAATGATCCATCATTTTACTCTGCGTTAACAACTTCAAGAGTGGCTGTATGTGGGTTAAGAATGTGTCCTTGTTGAAGACAGGTAAGTTTCAATAATAAACCATAATCTTTCCCTCATTGAGTAGCATCTTAACAGCAAGAAAATATTTGACTTCTACGTTCATGACTGCAAGGATTCTCTTTGCCTTGGTCAGCTATTGTCGTGTGGATATGGCCTCTTCCCTCTAACATAGTTAATTATGTCTTCATCCCATTTGAACGTAGAAACTAACTTATCAAATCTCCGGCCACCAAGACCAGCCTGCCTACGGAGATCATCGTACCTATCCTTGAAATTATTATAGAAGTTGAGGTCCATTATCCTATCGGCAGCATCATAAGCATTCGGGTACGCTAATTGCCTGCCCTCATGAGGCAGAGAATTTCATCAACATACTGTGGTATAAGCAGACAATTTTTAAATAGGTTAGTAAGTAAAGAATAAAAAACATAGTGAAAAGATTCTATTGCAGGGGGTTCTCTGAATCAGTTAACAGATTACCCAGCTAACGCAACTTATGCAATAAATGTGTATTATGTTGCAACAGAATACCCAGTTGTTGCAACAGATTACACATCTGTTGTGTAGCTTCTTCTTCATGGAGTAGATAGGAAGGCTAGGTTAGCAAAATTAAACTTATATTTTCCATGTACCACTCATGCATATTTGTCATACGCGTGAAGTCTTTGGCGTCAAATAAATGCATGGTGTATTCTTATGGAACCTTTGTCTTATTAGTCATGATTTCTTGTAGTTCCTTCTTCTCTTCGTAGCCAAGTGTCACATATATGTCCACCATCTTCAGCAGCCCTTGAACTTCAACAACTCTTGGAGCAGAAGGAGTTGTAATTTTTTTGGATTTTTTATTGTAGAGTACTTGGATAATTGCTCCTTTCTTCCTCCTAACCACCATTGTAGAAGTGTATGGCTCTCTCACCTTCTTGGATGGTATGACACCTCTCTTGAATTTCAAATCCTAGACAGCTTCAGCAATAGCCTCTAGTTTTTCAAGGAGTTTATCCTCTCTGTCCTTGCACACTTTGTATTTATAATGAGAATATGAGGGTGAAGAGGGGTGAAAGTGACCACTGTAAGGGTAGAAGGGATCAGTGTAGGGATAAGAGGGACCTGTGCATGGGGTATTTTCAAGCGTATTTATTTTTCCCTGAGCACCAACATACTCATAATCACAACTGGCAGCAGTAGCAACATTAGGATGGCTTCCACAATCATATACAACTCCACCAGCAACACCCCCGAAGAAGCACCCAGATCTGTTGCAGTAGGTTGGTCATGGAGAGCTTCAATATTAGGCTGACCTTGCCTAACTACTCTTCTTATGGCTATTGCTCCAGTCAATTCCTTCTTTATTAACTCTATTATTCTACTTTTGTATCAACAAGACCTAGAGAAATAAAAGAAGTCATCCCCAACTCCTGCTAAGTAGGCATAATCCAAGGATGTACAACCTATAAAAAAAGACATGAGGCATTTAAATCATATAATAATTTGCAATCAGTTGGGTTACATGTTAACACGGCCAACTTATACAACAGAAGATCTAGCTGCTGCAACAGCTGATCTGTATGTCATAACAGATTAATAATATGTTGCATCAGATTACCTATCTATTGCATAATTTGCAGTAGATTTATAATCTGTTGAGTCGGGTTCATAGAACCAAATCAACAGGTAGTTAATCTATTGTGAAATATGGACCATCTGTCGTAACAAATTACCCATCTGTTGTACCAATTACAGTTGATAGGCAATCTGTTGCAACAAATGACCTATCTGTCACAATAGATGACACATCTATTTCAATATCTTTCTTTAAGACAAATTATTTTAGTTGAAAGAAGACGTACGGCATCATTTAGAGGGTTAAAGAGATCGGCCTTCTTAATATTTTTTTGCTTCCCTTTGCAGCCAACTACCTAAGGACCCTTGGATGATAAACCTCATCCGGGTAATCCTTGAACTGCTTTCGGAGGAGAGAATGGCTTCATATGCCCAAGCCTAAAAAATTTAAATAGAAAGCAAAAAAAAGAGTCATAATAACTATATTCAATATAAATTAATGGATAAATAAAAATAGTGATCAATTTTACCATGAAAGCCCAAGGAAAGCCGTATAATGCTATTATCCCTGTGGATAGCTTTGTCAGTAAATATTGGAAAGTCAAGTAGCAACTTTCATATCCCCAGGAATAATCATTGAATTTCTCAAAATCTTCAGCAAGCGCCAATAAATCATCTTTTATGACTTTTCTGATGTCTCTTGCCAATAAAACAGAATGGAAAAACCAATCTAAGCACAATTTCTCCCTGTAGTGCTTTGGTATGTTTTTATCCTCGAGATCTGCCATCAATCCTCTACTTTGTAGCTACGTCCAACAATGCCCAACAACCCATCTTTTTTTTCCTTGCGTTTGTTGGATCCTTTGTGGGGTGTTTCCTTGATGAGAGGTTCTTCTGGACGATGGCATCTCAAGCCCATCACTATGGCAAACTCTTTCAATCCGAAATAAACCGGCATGCCACAATAGTTGATCTAGATTTCATCCATCTTTTATTCTCCCTTCTTCAAATCTTTATCATCCCCTGCATACTTGATCCTGTACTTGAGAAGACCAAATTCCATGCTCATTGGGAAACAGAAAGTGCGTTCCTCAGGCAACTTAAGAAAGTATGCAAAGCAACTCCTCTTAAAAAATTTGTCTATGTTTTCATTCTTCATAATACTCATAAGTTCATCAAAATGTTTCCCCAACTGACATTTAAGTACAAAATCACCAATTACTTTTTAGGGCTATCCATCGGCATCGCAACTCGAAACCTATCGATACTAATGGTTTTGATAGAATCATGCTAGGATTTCGATATAATTCACGCCCCATTGGTGAGAAAGAGTTATCACTTTCCTCAACTTTATTTTTCCCTGACTAAGATTATTCAGGAAGTTCATCTGAATCTATCTGTACTCTAGCCTTTTTTGTTGGGTGGTCAGAAGTTGATCCACTTTCAGTTTATTTTCTTTTGGGAGACATTATTTAACTACAAATAATAGAAAAACAAAAAATACATTACATTTGATGTCTGCATAATTTTTTATAAAAAGGTAAGACAAATTTCAATAAATTAATCTATGCCACATTACAAAAAAATACTCCAGTGGATAACCCATTAGTTGGAACAGATGGGGAATCTATTTGAAAACCTATTTAATATCTCCCAACAGAACTTCCACCTGTTCCAACAGATGGACCACCAAGACCACCACTACCACCACAACCAATGCCACCACCAATGCCACCTAGACAAGCACCAATGCTACCAATACCAACACCAAGACCACCGACACCACCACCAAAACCACAAATACCGACACCAACAACAACATCCACCAACAATACCACAAACACCATCCAACAATACCACGATAATCAACAAAACACTGAGATAAAATTAGGGTTTTCTCGAGTGCTTCCTACTTTTTAAGCATCAAAACTCGAAATTGTTAACTCATTATTGAAGATAATACAACTAAAAGTCTTTTTTTCATCTTTAACTAAAAATCCCTAATTTTTAGAATAAAGAATAAATGTAGAACTCTTATCGAACTCTGTTACCTACAAAAATAGAGAAAACAATGGATGCAAGTGAGTATAAATTCAAAAATAACACCTATGTGGTCGAAAATGGGAAGAAAATTAATCTATTTTGAAGGGTTGAGCAATATGTTGAGTAGTCGTTGTTTGTATTATTGAGAGAGAGAGAGAGAGAGAGAGAGAGAGAGAGAGAGAAGAGTGAGAACTTTAGATTTGAAATAAGGAAAAGTTTTTCACGCAAATGGATGATTTGTATGGGTTGATTTGTAATTTTGAAAAAGAATGACTAGTTTTGAAATTATTAATTTGGTCCGAATTGATCTTAATTATTTTTTTAAATTTTAAAAGATGTAGTTTTTAAAATATTAAGTTAATGAGAATCTTTTCAACTCAGAGTGATCGATCAACTACTTGGGTCGGGATTAACACAATACCAATACCATGTAATTGCAAGGACTCAATTAAAGTTGTAGTTGACCCTACGAACTCATTCATCCCTAGTTCAATCTAAATCAATTAAGGTACTAGTTTAACATTAAGTTGATGAGAATCTTTTCAATTCAGAGTGATCGATCGACGACTCAAGTCGGGATGAATATAATACCAATACCATGCAATTGCAAAGACTCTATTAAAGTTGTAGTTGAACCTATGAACTCATTCATCCATAGTTCCACCTAAATCAATTTAGATACTAGCTTAACATTAAGTTAATGAGAATTTTTTCAAATCAGAGTGATCGATAGATGATTTGGGTTAGGATGAACATAATACCAACACCATGTAATTACAAAGACTTAATTAAAGTTGTAGTTGACCCTATGAACTCATTCATTCATCCCTAGTTCCACCTAAATCAATTGCAATGAAATCTATTACAACAAACAACTGAGTTGTTGGAAACTTTCAAATAGATATTCATACTTGTTGCAACAGATGACATATATGATTGAATAATCAAATAGAGATTTACATCTGTTATGACAGATGACTGAGCTGTTGGAAATTTTCAAACAAATATTGATATCTGTTATAACAGATGATATATCTGATTTAATTATCAAATGCATATTTGCATCTGTTGTTACAGATGACTGAGCTGTTGGGAGTTGTCAAACAGATATTGCTATCTGTTGCAATAGATGACATATCTGTTTGAAAATCTTTTTTTTCTTTTAATTTTAAAGCAAGTTTATGTCCGAGTAGATAAAGTAGGACTACTAAAGGTGGTAAAATTGTTTCTTGGATAACTCAAAAATCTCATTGAGTAGTCTTATCTTGTATTTTCAATATCACCCGTCTTCTTCCTCGTGTCCCTCAAATTATTAATGAATATTGAAACCCCTAATACATCTAGAATTATCTCATCTCTATTTCAGTCCTAAATTTATTTTATTCATCTCTCATCTTTTTCTTTCTCTCCTCTTTAGGGTTATCACAACCTTTTTTCTCTCTTTTCTCTTCTCTTTCTCATAAAGATCCTTTCGGATCTAAACCGATCCATATCTTTCCTCAACTAAAATTATTATTTTGATCCCCTTTTGACATTAAGGTATAGTTCACTATTGCTCTTTCATTCTCGCCCTCTTCTTTGCGAGTTATTTACATCTATTTTTTATTTAATTACCATTTATTCATATCATAGTTATTTACAAAATTTGAAGGAAATTTTAAGTGTTGAATAAATAAATCGAGAATTTTTATTACAATATACGAGAAAAGTTATCTATTGGGAGAAGTTTAAAAGTCTTGTTGGAAGTATTATTTTTTTGTATGTATTTTGTTTGTTTCTTGGTTATTAATGTTGTTATTGATGTTGTTGGTGGGGTTGGCGTTGTTGGAACTTGTGGTCTAGTATTGTTGATGGTATTGGAACAAAGGATGTTGCTTCTTTGTTGTTGATGATGTTATTGGAACAAATGATGTTGTTTATTTGTTATTAATGTTTTTTATTTGTTGTTTATGTTGTTCTTGATGTTGTAACAGATATAGCAACTGTTGGAACAAATCAAAACACCAACAAGGTTGGTTTGATGTATTCCAACAGACTCTACATCTATTGCAACAGGTTCCACATCTCGTGCAATAGGCTCCACATATGATGCAACAGGCTCTACATTTGATGCAACAGGCTCCATATTTGATGCAATAGTCTCCACATCTATTGCAATAGATGGATAGTATTCTTTTTGTGACGTTAATTTTTCCCTCTTCTTTGTAGATAAAAAGAATTAAAAGTTGATCAACTTTTGCCTAACCAACATAAAAGGCTGCAGTAAAGATGGGTTAAGAGGAATAAGATACTTGCAGATAGAACCACTTCATATGTGGGAGGTATGTATTACTGATAATGTTATCCTGGAAACACACATAGAGTATACTAATTTTGTTAATGTTGTTTTTATCTATTAGTCATTAATCATTCAAACAAGATATCTGCAATTTTACATTTAAGTTTGGTAGGTCTGAACTGATAAAGCTGAGGGACCCTGAATATAGTTTTGATACCCGATTAAGATTTAATGTCGGTTGTTGCTCATATTTATATGTCAAGCATTGTGAAGGGATCTAGTTTTGGTGGTATTGTAAAGAGATTCAATAGCAATTGGACTAACTTTTAGGGTGCATTAGACCCTGAGAGCACCATCGAAGACTCCCACTACTTCAACCAAGAATGAAAATAATATAGTTATTGACCTAGCCCAAATTTATATGGTTGGGTAGCTCGGGGTAATGATTATATACCGGAAGATTCGGTAGGAGAATGTCATCGAGGGAAAATGGGTGGTTGGTGAAAGACTATATCATATGAGAGCTAATTGAAGAGGATACATAGGGTAGAAAGTAACTTCTAGCGAATCTGACCGATGAAACTATCTTAGAACATGAGAAATTTGTATCAAGTATAAATATGAAATTGTATCCAGTAATGAAAAATCCATCTGTTGTTTCTCTAACAGAAAAATAGTGCATATGGTATCTTTGCTAGGGAGCTGCGTCTAGGTAGCGTGGCCGGGATTATCACCTAGATAGAAAATAGTAGAAGATCAAAAAAGCTACCTTAAGAACATCGAGGGTTGAAATGATGTATAGTAAGTCTATAAAACTTACGTCAATAGCAATTGTAGTTAAAATAAGGAATATAAGCAAAGGTGACAAATTCTAAATTTTAAATTGCATCTCATGCCTTCTTGTTTGTGGTTTCGATCAGGCCCACTATTGTTAACCTGATCGGAACCACAAATAAGATTAAAAGACAGATTAAGTGTCATCTTCCTTAGCAATATGAATATAATTGAGTGTGTTTTCCAGCCTTAGCATGCTTTCAACATATCTTGGAAAAGATTAGAGGATTGCTGTAGTATGTGAATTTCGATAATTTTCAAGCTTGCCTCTAGCTTGCTGGTTTGGTATTCAAGCTTTTCGTTGCCATATTTGAAGTTGGTATAGAGTTCCTGATCTCTTGTTAGCCCGATTAGGAACACTATCTTCAAAGTTGTGCATTCTAGAAGCCATTCAAAACACTTTCTTCAAAAGCCTTAATGAGGACATGTAGGGTCGTTGTGTATGTTTTTAGGTCAAAATGTGTTAATGCATAGTCAAGAAGTGGTCCCAACAGTTGAATAGCTCACTTTTATCGAGCATTGCTCAACTAACCTTCAAGAGATTTGATAAATTAATAAGCAAGGAGTTACGTAATATTTGATCAAAACTGACTCTACCAAGCCTATCAAATGTTACGTAACTCCAGGCTCATTACCCTATTAAAAAACTTTTCCCGAGTTAGTGGACAAATAAAGTAAGCTCAATATCTTAGCCTTTTTGCTGATCGATCTTCTCCCATATAAAGGACAAGATATCTGTTATGCAAAAGTCTACACCATCGCCAAAAATTCTTGACAAAGCAAAAGTCTTGAGAGATTACTATTGATGTCTTCTGATGACTTTTACTCTGTCAAGAATTACTGAAAATGGTGGACTTTTACATAGCGGATATCTTGTCCTCTATATGGGAAAAGATCGATCAGCAGAAAGGCTGAGAGATTAAGCTCGTTTGATTTGTCCACTAACTCGGGCAAAGTTTTTTTATAGGGTAATGAGCCTGGAGTTACGTAATGTTTGATAGACTTGGTAGAGTTAGTTTAGATCAAAGGTTACGTAACTCCTTTCTTATTAATTTATCAAATATAAAATCCCTTGAAGGTTGGTTGAGCAAGATGCATCACGCAACGCTCTATAAAAGTGAGCTATTCAATTGTTGGGACCACATCTTTACTGTGCATCAACACATTTTGACCTAAAACAAACATAATGACCCTTCATGTATTCTTTAAGGCTTGAAGAAAATTTTCTGAAGGCCTACTACAATGCCACAACTTCGAAGATAGTGTTCCTGATCGAGCTCACAAGAGACCAGGAACTCTATACCAACTTCAAAGATGACAACGACAAGCTTGGATACCAAATCCGCAAGCTGGAGGCAAGCTTAAAAATTATCGGGATTCACATACTACAGCAAGCCTCTGATCTTCTCCAAGAAATGTTGAAAGCATGATAAGGCAAGAAAACACAATCAATTAATCCATATTGCTAAGGAAGTAATGACACTCAATCTGTCTTTCAATCTCATTTGTGGTTTCGATCAGTTCAATAGCAGTGGACCTAATCAAAACCACAAATAAGAAGGCATGGTATGCAATTCAAAATTCAAAAATTGTCGCCTTCGCTTAGATTCCTTATTTTAACTGCAACTGCTATTGGCATAAGTTTTCTAGACTTACTGTACATCATTTCAACCCTCGATACCCATAAGGCTGCTTTCTTGGTCTTTTGCTATTTTCTATCTACGTGATAATCCCAACCACGCTACCTAGTCGCAGCTCCCTAGTAAAGTGTCCATCTGCATTATTTTTCTTTCAGAGAAACATTAGACAAATTTACATTACTGGATACACTTTTATTTTGCACTTGATTCAGATTTCTTATGTTTTAAGATAATTTCATCAGCCAGATGCTCTAGGAGTTCCTTGCTACCCTATGTCTCCTCTTCAATTAGCTTTCAGATGATATAATCTTTCATCAACTCCCCTTTCCCTCGCAGACATTCTCCTTTGGCTCCTTCTGGCATATAATCATCTTCTCAAACAACCCTTCCATATAAATTTGGGCCAGGGGAATTTCTATTAGTTTTCTATTCTTTTTTGATGCAGCGCGAGGCTTCTAAGACCTTATTAGAGACCAATTCACACTTAAAGTTAAATCAATCGCTATTAGATCTCTACAATAACACCAAATATTAATCCCTTCTCAAAACTTGACATGCATAAACATGAGCAACAACCGTCAGCAATTCGAATAGGGTATATGCACTATCTTTATGGGGACCTCGGCCTTATCAATTTGAACCCATCAAACTTAACTGTACAATGCAGGAACTTATTTGAATGATCAGTGCTTGATCGATTAAAAACTGCATTCACAAAAATATTATAGTTTGTGTGTGTTGTCCCGATGACCTTATCAGTAATACTTAACTCGCACACATGACAGTGGATTCATCTATCTGCACACACATTATTCTTTCTAGCCCATCTATGGCTTAAATTGAATAAACAGATGACTAACAAGTTGCAACAGATGCCACATTTGTTTAAATTGTAAAACAATTATAGACATCTGCTACGACAGATGATCAATCTATTGCAACATATGACATATCTGTTGGAAAAATCAAACAGATATATCCATTTGTTACAATAGATTGTCAATCTATTGTAAGTTTATCTAACAGATGGAATATATTTTGCAACAGATTACCCATCTGTTAGATTTATTTTAAAGCAATTTTCTTTTCTTTTTGAAATACAATAAAAGGTAAAATATTGTATTTAAATCTATTTTTTTAATTTACATATTTGAAAAGTCACCAGTTTTATTTAATTAAGGGATGAATAGTCGTGGTTTTTTTACTAACCCTTTCGAATTCAATCATTTATAAATAGGTCCTTGCTTACTCGTTCATTATACTACACTTACAAATATGACTGATCCAAATTCGTACAAGAAGATTCATAGCAAGTCCTTGCGGAAACTTCAAAGGTAATTTGATGAACTCCAGATGGATTGGCCGACTTTAGAGCAAGGGTGAGGAGGCCCTGCTGCTGCTGGATGAAAGTTGTCCAGTTGACAATAATAGTAATACTAATACTAATAATGATGATGATGATAATAATAATAATAATAATAATAATAATAATAATAATAATAATAATAGTAATAATAATTAGTTTATGTTTTTTATTTTAGCGTATGTATTTTCCTTTTTTAATCGGATCTACCTAAGGGATTCAAAAATCTATGTTTGGTGGTCGACTTTGAATTTTTAATTCTTATTTAATATTTAATTATCATTCTGTTTATTTCTTATTCTCAACATATCGACGGTTGGTGGTGGGGATTGAGCATTTGTAGCAACAAAGGTTAATCTGATGCGACAGATGGATCATATGTTGCAACAGGCGTTTATTAATAAAAAAAAGTTATTGTTATTATTGAGAGGGTGAAAAGTCATGACTTTCCGATTATTTAATATGAAAAACGGTTCGTAAATAAATAATAAGGAAATAAATGCTAAATATAATTTATAACCGTAAAAGAACGATTATTTAATTTTAATAACTGATCGTGACTTTCACTATATTTGATTTTAAATTATTTTTTTAAATTACTTATTTATTATATAATAAAAAATGTCACAATATAGGATTAATTAACTTATATGATGATTGTTAAGAAAAATGTGAACAATCGTGACTTTTTATCTAAAACACATTCAACAATGTTGCTGATGCATCAAATTCCCCATCTGTTGCGACTGATGCATCAGCTGTTAGAAGAAATCAAAAAAGCTATTAAAACAGATGGTCAATTTGTTGTAACAGATGATATATCTGTTGCAATGGATGCTTTATCTGATGCAACAGATATACAATCTGTTGCCAGAACTCAATAAAAATGGTTATTATTTTATTAAAGAAACGGTGATTGAAAAGGTGTCTTTGATTTTCAAATTGAGAAAAAGATTATTTAATAATAATAAGCTGAAAAGTCATGACTTGTCACAATAATAAAAACTCACCATCTTGATTTAATTAAGTCATTTATTTTCACAGAAAACAATAAGAAAATAAATGATAAACACAATTTATAACCATAAAAAATGGTTATTTAATTTGAATAATTGACGTTAATATTAAATAGGTGTCATTTCTTTTCACAAAAAATATTTTTATTTTAAAATCTATTTTTTTAATTTATATAATAAAAAAGTCAGCAAATTTAGATTAATGATATAATGATAATTTTTTTAAAAAAAATAGATTATATGTTGCAACAGATAGATTATCTGATGCTACAGGTTTTTTAGTTGTTGCAAAAGATGCTATATCTGTTGTCACAGATGAGTTATCTGATGCAACAGATATAGAATCTGTTGTCACAACTCAATAAAAATGGTTTCTGAAAAGAGCTAATTAATAATAATAATCTGAAAAGTCATGACTTATCACAATATTTCTTAATTTAATTAAGTCATAACTTTTCACAATAATCAAAAATGTAATTAATAAATGGAGGTGAACAGTTAGATTATATGTTGCAATAGATAGATTATCTGATGCAAAAGATTTTTTATTTGTTGCAATAGATGATATATCTGTTATCACAGATGAGTTATCTGATGCAACAGATATAGAATCTGTTGTCACAACTCAATAAAAATGGTTCTTGGAAAGAACTAATTAATAATAATAATCTGAAAAGTCATGACTTATCATAATATTTCTTAATTTGATTAAGTCATAACTATTCACAGTAATTAAAAATGTAATTAATAAATAGAGGTGAACAGTCGCACCTTTTTGCCACTCGTTCAAATTCAATCCTCTATAAATAGGTCCCTCCTTACTCAATCGTTCATTCAACTACACTCTATTTATTTATTACATCTTGTCTTTCATATTACACCTTCCACCACTTTCTCTTTCCTGACTCAGGTAAGTTTTTTTCTTGTTCATTTGTAGTATACATTGTATTACATTCGGATATTCTTTTCTTTACTTTTGTTTTTATGTTTTTTGTCAATTCATATGTGTTCTAGATATGGCTGATCCAGTGTGGGACGCTGCTTTTCTGCAAGATGACGTGAATAAACTTTAGATGCAGGTTCGTGACCTGCAATGACAACTGGGAGCAATTAGAGCAAGGATGCTCTATGAGATCCGCAAGCTGAGGAGGGTCTTGCTGCTACCGGTTGAAGATTGACCAGCTAACAATAATAATAATAACTATAATAATAATAATAATAATAATTAGATTATTTTTTTCTTTTAGTCTATGTAAATGTATTTTTATTTAATAAAAAAATTATGTTTGATCAACTTTGACGTTTTAATTCATATTTAATTTTCATTCTTTCTATTATCTTCTCAACAAACATGTCGACGATTGGACGTAAAAAACAATATTGAATCCACTAGCAATAGCAAGAGTTGAAACATATAGGTTATCTGTTGGGTTTGTGGCAGGGGCTGATTTGTGTTGTTCCATACATATTACTCATATGTTGCAATAGATAAGCATTCTAATGCAACAGATAATCAGTCTGATGTAATAGATAACTAGTCTGTTTCAACAGATAACTAGTTTGTTGCATGGCTTTAACGTTTTAATTCATACTCCCTCTGTCTCAAATTACCTGTCCCAAATTGAGATGACACATTGATTAAGAAAAATAACTAATAACATGCCTAGTTTACTATAATATCCTTATTAAATGATGTTTACATTTTAATTTGATGAAAAAGTAATTAATGCAAAGGGTAAAACATGAAAATTTTGTATGTCTCTTCTTGATTAATGAAAAAACCAAGTAAAATGAGAAATCAAATTAGAAAATTTGGGACGGGTAATTTGAGATGGAGGGAGTATTTAATTTTCATTCTATCTATTATCTTCTCAACAAACATGTCAACAATTGGACGTAAGAAATAATTTTGAATCCAATAGCAATAGCAAGAGTTTAAATATATTGGTTATCTGTTGGGTTGGCAGAGGCTGATTTGTGTTGTTCTAAACAGATTAATCATCTGTTGCAATAGATTACTCATATGTTGCAACAGATAATCAGTATGATGCAATAGATAATTAGTATGATGCAATAGATAACTAGTCTGTTGCAACAGATAATTAGTCTATTACAACATATAAATATTTTGTTGCAACAGATTAGTCATCAATTCAATTCATGTTACGGGCACTATAGAAGCATAAACATGAATCCAACATATGTCTTCTGTTGCAACAGATTACTCATCTGATGCACAAGATGAGTGATTTGTTTAAATTGTGGGCACTTATATTGGATTCATGATCGCGTTCTATCCATTATTGAAAAATAGCAGTAATTGTGTACCCAGATGAAAAATTCGAATAAAAATCATAATTTTACTTACCAAAGTCACCTATGAAGTAATGCCAAAGGGAAAAGTAATGTAGGAAACAAAATTTGACCTAAGAAATTGGTCAGATAGCAGCAGTAACGGTAACAACAACAACAACAATGGTCAACAAGAAGTTGAACATGATAATAAAGCAGAAGACAATGATAATGAAGCAGAAGATGATAAATAAAGCAGCAGCAACAATGAACAACAATAATCATGAAGAGAGGAAAAACAATAACGGATGAGAAGAGAGAGAAACACGCCTTTTTTTCTCGCCGTTTCCTATTATATTAACTAACATTTGGATCAAAGTATAAATTAAAAAACTTGTGGGTTACTTTCAAACTTTCTTAATCCATAATAAAGTAATTGTCACCTCCACTCAAATATTAAGACTTGTGTCAACTACACCTCATTTTAAAACTCTTTTGTCGCCTACAGTCCAAAACCTCAACTTAGTATTTGCTTCTTTTTATTTTGCAATTTGTCTCCTCATTCTTCTCCAATTATCATACTAAATATATTCTTTACTTTTAGAAGAAAAATCATAAATTTATTTTTTTATATAACTTCTCATATCATTTTAATACATACTCTTCATTCGTTGTAAATCAAAAAGAGTAGAAAAGAAAGAGTAGAAAAGAAAAACTTACACCCCTCCATGTTTCCTATCATTTGTAAAATCAAAAGAGTATATTAAAAATAGAACTTATACTTTATAATAATAGTTATTAACGTGGTTCACAAATTGATCTTTGATCTTTCGTATGTTGTTCTTTCAAAAAATATAAATTTTTTTTGTTACATCTTGAAATAATTTCAGTTGACATAAAAAAATCAAATCCATATAGAGAAGTTTCTAAGTGAGCAAAAATTCTGAACAATATATAGTGAAACAAATGACCTCATTTTTAGTGGGAGAACACATAATTTAAGAAGTTAAAGCAGATGGTGGCTTTCAATTCTCCATAGGAATAATGAATGTAGTAACTTATCCCAGCATATAGGAGTAATGAAGATACTTATGCCTAACATTATATATTGAATTATTCAAAAAGATAAAAAAAAAAAAATAGGTTGAGCTCCTTAAAAAAAATAAGTTAATTCTTATTTTATTAGATTTGAATTAATTTTTATTAATATAAAAATATCAAATTCATTCATATGGATATATTTTAATAAATCTATTTATATAAGCAAATCAATTTTAATTATTCGGTATATATGTTCATTTTTTTTTTGTTTTAGACGTCAAATAAAAGAAATAAGGTGAGAAGTGATTAAAAAAAACTAAAAGTAACATAACTTTAAGATAGTATCTACATTATAACATTTATTTCTTTCTTTTTTTATGTTTCATTGATTGTTTAGTATTTTTAGAATTTTCTTTCCCCTTTTATTCTTTTTTTCTTTGTATTTCCTTTCATTTCAATATCTTTTTCCTTTTATTGTGAAGTACTCCAGTTTTCCACACTCATGAAAACAAAAAAAAAAAGGAAAGAGGATATATATGTGAGAGTTACCTTCTTTTAGGGAACGAAGTTGAAGTCATCATCTTGTTATCATTGAAAATGGCGGAGCACAACAAGTCGAAATTATTTTTCGGTGAATTCTTGAAATCTTCTTACTGAAAAATAAAAAAATTATTGAACATCCATATTGATTATGTCAACTCCAACAACGAGTGTTTAGATGAGACACGAGACAGAAATTTGCATCAAAAGAAAAGAAAAAGCAGTCAGACTTAAAATATGATTGGCATAGTGTTTTCCTGTGTCTTACGTACCCAGTCAATTGGATGAGACCTTTACCATAATCCGTTTTTCATTTGGTTTGATTTCTTAACAAAGCAATATCCTCCAACAAATGGACCATCTGCACTTAGGCTACCACCCACGACGACACAAATACTTCACTTATTACTGTAGAGCATACAAAGTAAATCTATTTTTTAGAAATTTCAACATCTAGACACCTGTATTATAATTGACGATCAGCCTAATTTTGTGTATAGAGATATTAAACAAATAGTACAATACGAATAGAGTCAAAAACAATTTAATAGAATAGGTAAAGTATAGTTAAGGGATGAACCAAATTATTTGTTGCTGGTGGGAGGTGGTAGGCACTCTGTGAAATTAATCAAGGTGTGCAAGCTTGTCCAAGCACCACAGTTATCATAAAATAAAAGTGAAAGTTCAAACAACAAAGACACAATAAAAAAGCTGTTAATCTGTTGTACGTGAACTAAATAAATCCTCAAAACAACAAGACCTCACATCGAAAAGCAAACACTTCTCCAGTCTAACAATTAAAACAACCTAATTTTCACCTTAACCGCAAAACCCAAATCAATTTTGCCAAAAAACACTAAATCGATCAAAACCCACTTCTATATGAAAGTTTTAACAACAAATACATGATCAAGAAGCAATGTAACACTATACATAATCTTAATTAATACAAAGAATAAATCCAATTTGTCGCACCCCATTTTACTCACGAAAAGCGAGATTCGACGTGACCACTCTTTTTGAGATTGTTTTAAGGGAGGATGTGAAGAGTCACCACCTAATGAATTAAGGTGTGTTAGGGAACCGATCTAGGCCAGCTACGAGCTAATTTTGTTGTTCTGTCTTAGTTCACCAGAGATTCAGGTAAGGGTTCAAATTACCTATAAAGGAAGGTGTTAGGCACCTTTCGAGGTCGATAAAGGTGGTTCCCGATCGAATTCATATTTTTACATGGGGATTCTATGTGATCAAATAAAGGTCTCTTGTTTCTAACTTATTTGTTAACTAAGTGATAAAGTAATTAATAAACAAACACATGTTATTTTACCGTTCCTAGTTATTAATTATCTAAGTGATAAAAGTCGATAAAATATGCAAACAGGACAAGCGAGGAGAAAGAAATGACATAATTTACAACAAAGAGAACTGCTTAAATAATAAACTAACTACCCCAAATAAATAAACACATAAAGTAAATAAAAGAATTAAAAGAATTCATCAAATCAAACAAAGTAATGTTTTGGTCTCATTTGGATCAGATCCTTAATTTGTTTAATCATTACCCGACCCACTGGCCGAATTTTTAGACAAGTGACAATGTCATAAGTCTTACCGTTAATATATGTCGGAGATCATCACTTTTGAATGACTACCCGTCCCACCTCACCTAGGCTGGTTTCTAAGTCTAAAAGCATTCTAAGACAAAGATAAAACTAATGTTTTTAGAAATTCTATCGTCCCACCTATCGTCCAAGAGGCTTTGGACTTTGCTACTTTGGATTTGTAGTCTAGACAACATAAAGCTATGTTTTCCTAAGACTCAAAGTGCGTAAACACATTGGAGGTCAAGTAGCATGTAATGTATCAAGTTAGCCTATTGATTATTAAAGAGTTGATTAATGTGTTAACATGCAAAGACAAATAATTATTAATTTGATGTCATTAACCAATAGACCTGATATCTAAGTGTCCAACAATCGTTTAATATGACAAAAGATAAATGGAATTCATGTCTATAACAATGTGTTGTCAAGTTGTTAAAAGAGCATGTCAAAGTGTGGTAAGTATGTCAAAGAGATATGCTCATGAAATTTCATGGTGCAAGACGTGTTGTAAGCTTAGGATGGTGTAAGAAATTAACAAAATGTTAAAATTGAATTAACATGCTAAGGAACACAATGACATACTTAATCTAGTATTTAACATGTTAGAAAAATGCTCAAAAATCTACTTTTTAGCATGCTTGCAGTTGATTCTAATATGCTAGAAAACAAATCTAACATGCTAGAAGTTAATTTATTATGCTGGAAATTCAACATGCTGAAATTATATTAAATATACTGAAAATTCAATTAAACATGCTGAAAATATTATTAAGCATGGTTGAAATTATTATTAAACATGCTGAAAATTGTATTAAACATGCTTGAAGTTATATTAAACATGCTCAATTTAATGTTGGCGTACTAGAAAAATACGATATGCTTAGATCTAATGTTTAACGTAATAAGAATACTTAAATCCAACGTCTAGCATGCTAAAGTTCTATACGAACATGCTGACATGCCGAAATTTATGTAACGTTCAGAAAATTAACATGCTCTAACAAAATACGCTGATTGTTTGTGTTAACATGCTAAAATGTGCGATGACATATTTAATCTAGTGTTTGATATGTATTTAACATGCTAAAAAATCGCTTGAGCCTAATGTTCAATATTACCACACTGTAATATACATCAAGGTGCAAGAAATTAATGTTAACATGCTAAAATATTAACTTTGTAACGTGCAATGACGTGTTAATAGGTTATAGCTTAAGTGTCTAAACGCTTAGAATTTCAAGTGATTCACATAGCACGTAATACATGTACAAGCCTAAGTCATGTTTATCTATACTATGCATAGAGCACTTAAGTCCATGCCGAGCAATCTACCAAATTTATTATTACAATAATAATAACGTTCATACTAAGTTATTACAACATCATGAGTCAAAAATTAATAAATGAACAAAGAAAAAATTGTGCAGCCTTCCCCACGAACTTTCCGGCGACTCTTCAAATACCCGAGACTGTCTATTTATACCTGAGAGATCATATGTAATAGCAATGCATAGAGCACGTAAGTCCCCCCACCCGAGCAGTCTCCCAAATTTATTATTACAACAATAATAACGTTCATACAAATTTATTACAACACCATGAGTCAAAAATTAATAAATGAACAAAGAAAGAAAATGTGCAGCCCTCCCCCACAAACTTTTCGGCGAATCTTCTAATACCCAAGACTATCTATTTATACCTGTGTGACAATATGTAATACCAATACAAGCGGGAATATAACATGATGTTTACTAGCATCATCAAATAAGGTATAAAAGAAAATTACGTCGATAGGGGGACTGATCGGTTGATGATAACAAATAACAATAACAAGAAGAAAAGCAAACGGCCAGAGATCCGAGAATGGATTGCCACCGAAATGTCAAGATTAATGCTCCAAAAATGAGTGCCAAAATAATAAATTAAAATTGCCTCTTCTTTATTTTAAGCTTTAGTAAGAGAGAGTGTATGTTGTGTATAACTTGTTCCAGATAAGAGAATGGGGGTTGTTTATATAGTGGGTAGGTTGTCAATAATCTCAACAATAAAGGAAGAATAATATTTAGTAAATAAATTAAGAGGATTGTTTCCTATTAATTAGTGATTCAATCAATCATGTAAAATCAACCAGAGAAATAAAAGGAAAAGCAAATAATTGAAAGCATCAGTCAATAATATTTTCAAATAAACTAAATCAATTAAAAGTAAATTTATCATAAATAGGTAAGTAAAGATATTTTAAAAATAAAATAAAAAGTGTAAGCATGCATTAACCTTTGCTATTTACCATATATGACAAAACTGATTTTAAGAAAAGCAACTAATCAGATTTATTAATCAAATTATTCTAATTATGTGCAAAATCAAATTCAAAATTTACAAAAATATGTTGCATATCATGTAAAGGTAAAATCAAATATCCAAATTGTCAAAATGACATCATGAAGCTATGTAATTTCCAATTCAAGGGGAAAACATCAATAACTCCATCGTAAAGCTAAATTCGTAACAATAGCATGAACAGTATCACAATTTCAATATTGGCAGAAGTTCAAGCTCAAATAACAAGTAGGGTCAAGGCAGATAGTCGTACAGATTTGAGTTTTCATAAGGTGTAGATGTAATTTATAAATAAACGTAAAATTAAGACAATCAATAAAGCTTATGTCACAAACGTCACGATTTTCACACTAAAATGACAATAAAAAATATCTTTTCATCAAGAGATGCAAACCTGAGATGGATTTATGAAGATTCAGTTACAATTTATCGGAGAGGTGAGGGCTGATGAGAGGAAAAGGGGATAGGCGACGTCAGCGGCATGACTGATGGCAGATTCCGGTGTGGGATTGTGTAGGAGGTGGACTTGTGGCGGCATGGCAGCTGTTGGCCATTTTGAGGCAGCGATGGCTGGAGCGACGGATCACCGACGGCTGGATATCGGGATCGCCGGTTGATGGCAGTTGGAACAGTTGAGTGGCTTCGCGATAGGCGGCGGATGAATAGAGAAGAGGAGGGTTGGTGGTGGTGTTCTTCGCCTGTCGGATCTACTACTGTCGACAGCAGTTGGAGTCCATCGCGACGCCGGAGAGGGAAAACAATGGAGGGGCGGCGATTGTGGTTTTAGTTTTAGGGAGAGGGGAGAGCAGATAGAGATAGGGGGTGGAGGCGCGGATGTTTGTGGGAAATAATGGGGACCTAGGGTTTGTTTGAGTTTAAAAAAGGAAAGGGGATTAAAACGATCTCAATCATTGGATTAGTTTTGATCAACGGTTGAGATCAACCTTATTTAAAATAAGATCAACAATTGGGTTTTAAATTAGGGTTTTAAAACTTGGATCAATTTTTACTATAATTGTAATAAATTGAATAGAGCTTAGGCTAGAATTGGTATATTATGGTAAAAAATTGGGTCAGAAAATAAATAGATCAAATAAACTGATTTAATTTAGGTTGTTATTTAAATAAATGTTATAATTATAATTATAATTATAATAATAATAATAATAATAATAATAATAATAATAATAATAATAATAAACAACTAGACAATGTATTTGCAAAAATATGAGTGTGCACAATTACGTGGAAAAAAATAATTCAATAAAATTATGTGAAATGTCGTATTTGAGTTTAAAATCATAGAAAATAATAATAAAATAATTTGTGCATTTTTTTAAATTATGAATGTGGACACGTCAGTTTGTATTTAATATAAGAATAATGTGTAAAAAAAATAAGAATATTTGAAATTAAATAATTTTGCTAAAATAGCAGCCTAGAAGGAGTATTGAGAGGTTAAAATTGAGTGTTAATAGCTGCCCCTTCGTTTCTTGAGAATGATAAAAGAATTGTCAAGCAACGAAAGTTGACGTAGTAGCCAATTTTGTTCGACCGATGAAGATTCGTTAGAGTTAAAGCAATAGAAGGTGGTTTTAAAAATAGTGTGGCCGAGACTTTGGTTTCAAGTCGCCTATATATCTCTGGTTTTACAAGAATCAGGCCATTTGTAGTTTTAGATTTAGGAATGAACATGTAACACTCTAACTTAGGAAGGAGTCTCACATCAACAAAACACAGGAGGAATGCTGGGTATATAAGTAAGAAAGTTTTACTCCCTAGTGACGCATTTTAAAGTCGTGCAGGCCTGGGACTAAAGCGGATAATATCACTAGTGGGTTGGGTAGAGACAGGGGTCTCTCGAGCCTTTGTGGTTCGAGATGCCCATCGTGGGTAGGTCCTCGGGTCGGGTCGTGATAGAATGGTATCAGAGCCGCTCCTGTATCGATCCTGTCGATGTGGGCTAGAGTTCAAATAGAGTGTAGGCAAATTCTGGTAAGGCGGGGCAAACCTAAGTCCTGAGTTTAGGCAAATCTCATTCGGTAGGGCAAGTCTCAGCGAGGATGCTGAGTTCGTAAGGGGGGTGTATGTAACACCCCAACTTAGGAAAGAGTCTCATATCGGCAAAATACAAGAGAAATACTGGGTAAATAAGTGAGAAAACCTTACTCCCTAGTAACGCATTTTAAAGTCGTGCGGGCCAGGGCCCAAAGCGGACAATATCATTAGTGGGTTTGGGGAGTTAGAGGGGTCTCTCAGGCCTTGATGGTTCGAGATGCCCGTTGCAGCCAGGGCCTTGGCCCGTCGCAGCCAGGGCCTTGGACCATCGCAGCTAGAGTCTCAGCTTGGGTCGTAATAGAATACCAAGTTTGTAACACCCCTAAAATCTATCACCAAGACGTCACACGGTGCTTAGGACCACAAGTGATCCCAAGCTAACCCTTCTACTGGCATAATTTATAAGCAACTGAATAATATATATAGCATGACTAAGTTTACTGTACAGAAACATAAAATGATGAAATCTGTGAAATTAAAATACTGATAAAGCTTTATAATCTGATAAATCTAAAGGATGAAAATAAATTTATATGACTGACTCTGACTGACATCTGTGAAGCCTCTACTATACTGACTATAGATAGCTAGGACGCGACCCCAACAACCACTAATCAATACATATGAGTAAAAAGGTAAAGAACATAAGTAAATACAACTGAAGTCCCCGAAGTAGAAGGACTCATCATCTTGCTGGCTGGAATCTGCAAATTTCTAAGTTTGAATGTGCATACTAAAACTTGTACCTACATTATAAGACAATGTAGCACATAGACTTATATGTGGATCAGTACTTTGATGATGTACTGGGTATATGGAAGTGAATGGATAAGTAAAAACATATCTTATAATCATCATTTATAATAACAATGCATGTTAAATGTAAGTGACTCACATAAGCTGGAATATCTGAAATATTGAAATATGTAGCAATAAGAAGCAAAACATGCTTTACAAATCTCGTGAGCCACAATATTTAGTTCTAAAAGCTATGTTTGTATTCTTCCTTTAAATCATACTGTCTAAGTATAGAAAGGACTCACTCGTAAATCTAAAATCTGAAAGCTGAACTCTGTAACTATAAACTTTCTATAAGCTTTAAAATTTTAAGGGAAATGGTTTAAAGCAACTTTCTGTAAAACTCTTCTATTAGGGAAAATATTTCATCTTAAGAGAAAATACTTTTAAGAACAACTTTCTGTAAGGAAAAGTACTTTATCTTAAGGAAATACGTTTAAAATCTTCTCTTTACTAGTAGGGAAAATACTTTTAAAAACTACTCTGACAATCTTACTATTAGGAAAAAATACTCAAAAACTGTTTATTTACTTTTACTAGTAGGGAGGTTCTCTTAACAGACATAAACCATGCGAGCTACATGGAGTCCAACATCTCGTCCTCCTAAGCAAGAAACCTCACGTTGGGGAGAGGTGTCATACTCTTGATAGGGAGTATAACCTCAGCTTAAGTGATACTATCTCTGCCTCTGGTACATAAATCTCAATCCTACGGTGGCACGTAGTTCTGGGGTATGAAACCGTAGTAACTTATCCAACTCGAAACTAAATACTACTCCCTTTAATCAGTTACGCTCATCTCGTGGAAATCCATATTAAAACTCGCATAAGGGTTTATTAGGAAATCAGTTATGCATTTAATATTATATGAATAACTCTGTAAAGTGGATTCCAAAACTCAATTGAGGATCCGAAGATCAAATACTGTTTTATACAACTCAAAATATGCTAATCTCACTGTGCTTAAAAGCACAAATTCTTGAAATATCAACACTCAAATTAGGGTCTAATAACCCATGCTTCAAACTCAGGTAAATTCATAGTAATCATGCTTGTTAATGAACTCAATAATAATTTAACTCAAAAGCTGAAAATTTCTGCATTAGGCATGAAAATAAGAGAATAGACATGAAACTTATCTTCAAAATCTCTCAAAAATCATAATCTTGTAATTAGTAATAATGGGTATGAATCCCATTTTAGAACTCATGTATAAGCATTCAGAATCATAGCAAAACATCAGGCTCAATGTGTATCTTGGAAAACACTTCAACATTATCAAAATAATAAGATCAAGAATCTCAATATCATGCTTAAACTCAATTGGAAAAATCTAGAAAACCGCATTACATGCATAAATATATGAAAATAGTCATGGAATTCAACATTCAATCACTTGAAACCTCATAATCTTCAAACAATATAAATTGGGTATAAACCCTAACTTAAATTTCATGAAATCACATAAAAATTCAGTAATTTATGATTTAAAACAAGTTTCAAGCACAAGGATGAAAGGATTGTCCTTGTTGAAATCCCACATACCTTAGATGATGAACTAGATACACAAGCTTGCTTTTTAAGACTCTATTTGCACTCTTGAATGAATATTCTTGAAGCTCTTGGTCTAGGGATCTTAAATCTTGCATCAGTTTGAAAAAATAATGGTGGAATCTTGAGTTTCTTGGAGATGAATGTTGAACTTAGGGTTTTCAATTGGGAGAAAGTTGATGAAATTTTGCCTGAAGTGCTTGTAATAGGCTTTGATTTTGTGTTTAGAAGGAATAAGGATGGAGGAAATTAACTAAAGTGACCCTAGGCCCTTTTGAAATTGAATTAGGATGCAAAATAGCTTTGGATCCGCGTCAATTTTTCGTGTTGAGGCGAAGTCGACGCGACACGTCAAGATCGCATCGGCTTACTGCCTCATACAAAAAATTCCATAATTTTTTACTCGGTTATCAGATTTTTGCAAAATTAGTATCATTGGAAAGCTAATTCAATTATCTACAATTTGGTAAATCTTGAGATGAAAATTATTATGTATATAAAAAGTTATACATGTTTAAATTAGACCCTTGTAGAATCAAATACCAAATGTTGGACGAATCAAATGATCTTAGCTCAACTTTGTTCTAAGTCATTGCTATGAACATTTTTCACCTCTATACCACTTCATAGACTAAGATAATGATCATGAAACTTATATTCACATGAAAATTATTTGGATTAGAGCTTAGACGCGTAGGAACGATGGTTAGAATTCTAGCATGAAATATGGGGTATTACATTATCTCCCCCTTGAAAACATTCGTCCTCGAATGTGGCCAACTAAGCTAAAAATGCTGAGGAATTTGAGGCTATACGCTATCATGCACAACTAAAATAAACTAAACCACTGAATCTTGAACATAATGAGCTACTAAACTGATCTATGAGTGCATGAATTCTCATGAAAATAGCTATATGGCTAAGATAGAAATGAGAGTGTCAACTTATGAGTAACCATTACTTTATGCTGGATCTAATCTCACGAGAAGAAAAAAATAAGAGGTTTATAACATGAAAACTCGGGGTATTACAATATCCCCTTCTTGGGATTGTTCATCCCCGAATGATACTAATTTGGTTGAAATACTAGAAAAAGATAGAGATAATACATAGGATACTCATGAACTGAATCTTGACCTTAATATCTAAAACTAAAACTGATGCATGATGCGTGTGCTAAACTGAATTCATAATTTACATAAATGCAAACCCATTACCTCTTGGTATGGACATACTCAGGAAACTTCAGGTAGTAAGACTAGTTAACACTGGGGTTACAAACTTGGTATCAGAGCCAAGTTAACTCTAGGTTGAGCCAGGTTAACACTAGGGTCTCTCGATCCTTCGTGGTTTGGGATGCTCATCGTGGCCAGGGCCTCGGGTCGGGTCGTAGAATGGTATCAGAGCCGCTTCTATGTCAGCTATGTCGATGTGGGCCAGAGTTCAAACTGAGTGTAGGCAAATCCCGGTAAGGCGGGGCAAACCTCAATCTTGAGTGTAGGTGAATTTCATTCGGTGGGGCAAACCTCAGCGAGGATGCTGAGTCCATAAGGGGGTATATATAACACCCCAACTTAGGAAGGAGTCCCTCATCAGCAAAACACAGGAGAGATGCTAGGTATATAAGTAAGGAAGTCTTACTCCCTAGTGACGTATTTTAAAACCGTGTGGGCCTGGGCCCAAAGCAGACAATATCATAAGTGGGTTAGGCAGAGACAGGGGTCTCTCAAGCCTTCGTGGTTTGGGATGCTCGTCGTGGCCAGGGCCTCGGGTCGGGTCGTGACAGAATAATATTCCTAAAAAATATCGATGATAAATGAAGAGCGTTCAATAATAGTATCGTATGTCAATGGGACGGTAATGAATAGGATTTGAAATAAAGACGTATGGAGAAGTTTAAAAATATTGAGGTAGGTAAGTTTCAGGATGAGTTCACACGATAGATGAATAGACGGGGTGATATTTCAAAAACAGGAATGAAAATTAGCTCTGTTTATTATTCCTTCTTTGTTACCTACGCCTTTATATCATACTAAGTAACAAAGGTTAGACATGTACAAAATAAACAATTGGTAAACAAAAAGTGAGTGTGAAAATAAGAAAACGTATCTGCTGTATCGTGGGATCAGCTTTTGAACTTCTCGATGCAATGTGGAATTGTGGGATCAGCTGTTTGGCTTCTCATCGTGGGATCGACTTTTGAGCTTCTCAATGCATTGTGGAATGTGGGATCAGTTGTTTAGCTTCTTATCGTGGGATCAGCTTTTGGGCTTCTCGATGCACTGTGGAATCATGGGATCAACTGTTTGGCTGCTCGTTGTGGGATCAGCTTTGAGCTTTTTGATACATTGTGGAATTGTAAGATCAGTTGTCTGGCTTCTCATCGTGGGATCAGCTTTTGAGCTTTTCGATGCATTATGGAATCATGGGATCAGCTGTTTGGCTTCTTATTGTGGGATCAAATTTGAGCTTCTCAATGCATTGTGGAATCATGGGATCAGTTGTCTGGCTTCTCATTATGGGATCAGCTTTTAAGCTTCTTGATACATTGTGGAATCGTGGGATCAGCTTTGAGCTTTTCAATGCATTGTGGAATCATAGGATCAGTTGTCTAACTTTTTATCGTGGGATCAACTTTTGAGCTTTTTGATGCACTGTGGAATCGTGAGATCAGTTTTTAAGCTTCTCGATGCACTGCAGAATTGTGGGATCAGTTACTTGGTTGCTCATTGTGGGATCAGCTTTGAGCTTCTGGTGGGATCAGTTGTCTGGCTTCTCATTATGGAATCAACTTTTGGGCTTCTCGATGCACTATGGAATTGTGGGATCAGCTCTTGGCTTCTCATGATAGAGTAATCTGTACCTACTAGTCCTACCATTTTAGCTCAACTGGATAAAATAGTTAGCATGTATGTATAGATGATTGAACAATGGAGTGAAAATAATCATAACAATAATGATAAGAGGAGATAAGAAAGCGTATCTGTCATACTGTTGGATCAACTGTTGAGTCTTCTCATCGTGATGTTGGACTGGTCATTGGGCCTCTCGTGATAGAGTGTTTGTTGTTATCTGTACCTGTTAATCCTTTATTCAAAGAAAAATGTCAGTCAAAAAGAAATGTGGACTTGTACCATGCTTGAGTTGACTCCTTGGTCATTGTTTTCTACTCCATGAACTATTAGGATTTGTACTCCACTATGAAGAAATTTTTGAGAAATCTCAAAAATTCCTGCCCCAGTTTAGAATGTAAAGCGTCTTTCCGCACATCATTGTGAATGAATATATTGTTTACTCGTAAAATTTTTTAGGAAATCTCAAAAATTTCTTCCCCAGTTTAGAATGAAAAAGGCCTTTACTTGTGAAATTTTTGAGTTTTTTCTTGAAACCTCAAAAATTTTGCCTCAGTTTTTGTCTTCGAAGTCTTATATTCCTATACCACTCAAAGAAAACATTAATCTAAGAGAAATGGTTGTCCTATATTTGAATATCGTAACCTCAATTGTAATTTTCCTTTATATGCTTAAGAGTTGGGCCAATTAGCCTGACGATTTATGAGAATTTGAAAGAAAAGGAAAAGAAAATGTTTTATTAGATTAAGACCGGACCCATAGTGGGCTGCCTACGTATCCAAATGGAAGTCAGGTCGAACGTAGTTCATGAGTACAAAGAAATATAGAGAAAATAAGAAAATGTTGCTAGCCGTACGACGGGTAAAGTAGTGATGTGAAACAGGAACGTCAATTTATGTGATGCACTTTATGTTTCTTTCATGAACGTCTTGGATCTTGTTAGACAAAGTAGGATTGAGCCATGTTTCAAGAGTCTTGTCGGACATAGTAGGATTAAGCCTGATGAGCCTTGTTTCAAGAACCAAAAACAATGTAGGTCTCTTCATTATTTTGATAACCTTGTGTTTGAGGTATGGAGGGTGATGAATCTTCTTTCTCTCCTTTGGATGGATTCTTAATTTCACATTCTAATTTCTTTCCAATTGAAGTTAGACTCTCAAAGCTATGACTTACGAGGAAGAACATTTTCTGAAAGTATATTCCATCTAGAGTCTTGAGGAAAATTTGGACCAATTCCTCCTCAGGTACAGAAGGACGTACTTTGGAAGCCTCTAACCTCCATCAAATTGTATATTCCTCAAAATATTTATGGGTTGTTCTCTTTATCTCGAACAACTAACACATTTTTGGACCAGTTTTGATGTTAAAATTGTATTGACTCTCAAAATCTTGAGCCAATTCTTCCCAATTATGCCATTTGTCAAAGTCTTGTTGGGCGAACCATGTGAGTGTCATTCCTGACAAACTCTGAATAAACAATCTCATTTAAAGAGCCTCATTGTGTCCTATGCCAATTAGTCTGCTGCAATAGTCCTTCAGATGTGTGATTGGATCCCCATGCCCATCGAATATATTGAACTTTAGAACTTTGTACCCTGGAGGTAACTCAACCGTTAGATGTATACATAATTTCTCATACCTCAAGTCGTAGATACCCCTAGAATGCAGTTCCTCTTTCATCCTCTTCTCTAAGTCACAAAGCTTTTTCCAACGTTTATCTAAATTGACCCTTTCGCTTCCAAACGTGTTACATACAAAAAAAAATTACTGAGAAGGTGTATGGGTAAGGCAAGGATAAGAACTCATAGTGTTTTACCTTGAGCGATGAGAAGGAGGACTGAAAACTTTTTGGATATTGAGCATATTTGTCATGTTGTAGATTGTCACTTGGGTTCGATGTTCAAATGCTAGACAACCTTAAAATTAAATAAGTAAGGCAAAAATTACCACGTAATGCATAATTTGAACACATACTAAGTACAAAACAAAAGTCATTCTAGGAGGAAGACTAAGACTTAATAAGCGTTCTAGGCGTAAAGATTTGAGCTCCTAACGCACAAATCATAATAGTGATAGAACATGAATGTCGAATTTGAAATTTTGAATGTAAAGAAGATAAGAAAGATAGAAAATGAGTAAGGTTGACTTTCATTGAACATCAAATTTGTTGATTCAAAATGTCCTTTGTAATTGACATCACATCACATTATTGATTCATTCAACTCCATGTAGAAAAGGACAGATAGAAAATTTTATTATGATGAGACCAAACTTATTAAATGAGTGCCTACATATCCCTCATATAGGGGAATTAGGTTGACCGTAGTTCACAATGTATAGGCAAGAAAAACATAAAAGGAAACTGCCAACTGTAAACTTGAATGAATTTCAAATGTTTGAGAGTCTGGAGAATCAATATGATATCCTCTACACCAATGTCAAACCCTTTCAAGTCATGCCTCGTAAATCAATCATCATCATAATTTGGCTTCATCACACTTATCACTTTGGCATCAATCAATGCTTGAATTTTGTCTTTCAAAGTTCGACACTCTTCTGTGGTGTGTCCTTTCATCCCTGAATGATAAGCACAAGCTTTAGAATGATTAAGCCATGGTGCATATGTGTTCATGACAATTACGGGAATAAGAGTGATATAGCCAACCATCCTCAATCTCTCATAAAGTTGAGTTATGGGCTCAACCTAGGAAGTGTACTGTCTTGGTGGATTTTTCTAAAGAGGTCTGGTGGATCGAGTGGATTGTTGATTTGTTGGCGGACTTAAGTAATAAACTAGAATGTAGTTTGATGTTGGAGCAACAAATGGAAGTGGGTACCAAACAGTCTGTGGAAGAGGTTTTGTGAACGTATGTGGATGATAAGCTGGGACATAATTGGAGGTTGGAATGATTTCTGGAGCTGGGTACCATATCAGTTGAGGTACGCTTACTTCGGAGTCAAAGGTTTGAATGTCTCGTCGATGATCGTCTTTCCAATATTCTTGGGTTGTGACTTAGCCTAATTTGCCTCAACTGTGAGCTTCCTTTTTAACTTATTATTGAACCGCCTAACAAAGTTAGTTGTCAAATAATCCCAAGAAACCTATTTTCCAGTATCATTTTCGGCGTACCACATTAATGCTGGACCCTTAAGTGAACTAACAAAGAGTTTCATCTTCAGGCTATCACTTTGTCCTATAACTGATAATTTGTCGAGGTACTCCTTCAAATGGGAATGAGTTTTTCCCAACCCATCATATAATGGAAAGTTCATACCCTTGATTCTCTCCTTATCTTCTTCCCTTGATTTGAATGACTTATTCATTTTGGGTTGTTGAAATATCCTGCCGCCAGGTTAGGAACCTGTCCCTCCGTCTCTTTGTCCTCATTCGTATTTGTCAACTCAATAAGTGCTTTTAGCAATGTAATTGAAAACTGACTTGGGGACATATGTGTATCATAGTCAAGGGTAGGTGAAGTTGTCAATATAGGAGACTCCATAGAGTAAATGGGAGGGTTGAAAACTGACTTGAAAACTTAAGCAAGAATTAAGCCTAAAGATGATTAATATACTAATGAATTAGTCAGGAATATAAATTGAAGGTAAGTATTGAATAGGCCCAAAGAGTGTATTGTAAGAACCTAACACGACAAGAATTTTAAGAGTAACAAGCTCTAAAGTGAGGAACACTAAATGTAAGGAGTGATTACGGCAAGAACGGAAACAACAAGATAGGCACATGTCAATACATACATAGAAATGCAACACATAGCAAGTAATTGTGAGTCCCTTTAAGGTCGTGAGCCTCTTTAGACTTCGAATAAAACTAACATTCAACACGTTAAGGGTCCTACGTTGAATGAAACGCATATTCCTTAATAAAAGAAATATGTAGTCAAGATCTAAAGGACAAAAATGTAGGTTTATGACATAGTTTCCTCAAGTAGACAACTCGAGAGTAGGAAAGCTTATAACTATTCACGTACCACTGATCGACCGATCCATAAGACATTTCTCGAAGGGTGTTTTAGGAAAGAACGTCTGTGTACCCATGCAACCATTCGTAAAAGAAAAATAAAGGAGGTTCCAAGTGGAGGAAAGTATAAGCGGAATGCCAATTATAAAAAGCAGTAACACATAGCACATAGCAAAATATAACATGCTAAACAGTATACATATAGATGAACATGATAACACATAAATGATAAAAAAAGAAAAGGGACAGACATGGAGACATATAAAAATACATGAAAAGGGAAAAGGGGAAAGAACTAATAAATTATGATGTAAGTAAACGTTAAAAGAAGAACATATAGAAAATAAAATAAGATGTCAAACATTATCAAAACAAATAGAGAGAATCTCACGTAAAGCACAAATTCATAATGGTTAGAACCTAAGATCTCCAACAGAGTCGTTATTCTGTCTCACCCCATTTTTTTTACGAAAAGCGAGATTCGACGTGACCATTATTTTTGGGATTATTTTAAGGGAGGATGTGAAAAGTCGCCACCTATCGAATTAAGGTGCATTAGGGCACCGGTCTAGGACAACTACGAGCCAATTTTGTTGTTCTGTCTTAGTTCACCAGAGATTTGGGTAAGGGTTCAAATTACCTCTAAAGGAAGGTGTTAGGCACCTTTAGAGGTCGACAAAGGTGGTTCCCGATCGAATTCGTATTTTTACATGGAGATTCTTTGTGATCAAATAAAGGTCTCTTGTTTCTAACTTATTTGTTAACTAAATAATAAAGTAATTAATAAATAAACACATGTTATTTTATCATTCCTAGTTATTAATTATCTAAGTGATAAAAGTCGGTAAATTATGCAAACAGGACAAGCGAGGAGAAAGAAATGATATAATTTACAACAAAGAGAATTGCTTAAATAATAAATTAACTACCCCAAATAAATAAACACATAAAGTAAATAAAAGAATAAAAAAATTTGTCAAATCAAACAAAGAAATATTTTGGTCTCATTTAGATCAGATCCTTAATTTGTTTAATCATTATCCGACCCACTGGCCGAATTTTTAGACAAGTGACAATGTCATAAGTCTTACCGTTAATATATGTTGGAGATCATCACTTTCGATTGACTACCCATCCCACCTCACCTAGGCTGGTTGCTAAGTCTAAAAGCATTCTAAGACAAGGATAAACTAATGTTTTTAGAAATCCTATCATCCCACCTATCGTCCAAGAGGCTTTGGATTTTGCTATTTTGGATTTATACTCTAGAAAAGATAAAAATGTGTTTTCCTAAAACTCAAAGAGCGTAAACACATTGGACATCAAGTAGCATTTAATGTCTCAAGTTAGCCTCTTGATTATTAAAGAGTTGATTAATGTGATTAACATGCAAAGACAAATAATTATTATTTTGATGTCATCAACCAATAGGCCTGATATCTAAGTGTTCAACAATCATTTAATATGACAAAAGATAAATGGAATTCATGTCTATAACAATTTGTTGTCACGTTGTTAAAAGAGCGTGTCAAAGTGTGGTAAATATGTCAAAGAGCTGTGCTCATGAAATTTCATTGTGCAAGACGTGTTGTAAGCTAAGGATGATGTAAGAAATTAACAATGTTGAAATTGAATTAACATGCTAAGGAACGCAATGACATACTTAATCTAGTATTTAACATGTTAGAAAAATGCTCAAAAACCTACTTTTTAGCATGCTTGCAGTTGATTCTAATATGCTAGAAAACAAATCTAACATGCTGGAAGTTAATTTATTATGCTGGAAATTCAATTAACATGCTGAAATTATATTAAACATGCTGAAAATTCAATTAAACATGCTGAAAATATTATTAAACATGGTTGAAAATATTATTAAACATGCTGAAAATTATATTAAACATGCTAGAAGTTATATTAAACATGCTCAATTTAATGTTGGTGTAATAGAAAAATACGATATGCTTAGATCTAATATTTAACGTGCTAAAAATGTTTAAATTCAACGTCTATCATGCTAAAGTTTGATGCAAACATGCTGAAATATATGTTAATGCGTAGAAAATTAATATGATCTAACAAAATACGTTGATTGTTTGTGTTAAAATGCTAAAATGTGTGATCACATATTTAATCTAGTGTTTGATATGTATTTAACATGCTGAAAAATCGCTTGAGCCAAATGTTCAATATATTAACAAGCTGGAACATACATCAAGGTGCAAGAATTTAATGTTAACATGCTAAAATATTGACTTGCTTAAATTTATTTTAACATGCCTAAATTGTGTTAACGTGCCAAACATGTAATAACGTGTTAATAGGTTATAGCTTAAGTGTCTAAACACTTAAAATATTAAGTGAATCACATAGCACATAATACACGTATAAGCCTAAGTCGTGTTTATCTATACTATGCATAGAGCACATAAGTCCCTGCCCCCAGAGAAGTCCCCCAAATTTATTATTACAATAATAATAATGTTCATACAAAGCTATTACAACACAATAAGTCAAAAATAAATAAATGAACAAAAAAAAAAATGTGCAGCCCTCCTCCATGAACTTTTCTGCGGCTCTTCAAATACCCGAGACTGTCTATTTATACCTGTGAGATAATATATAATAGCAATACAAGCGAGAATATAACATGGCACATACATAGCGAGAAAACACCAAATGATTCCTATAAGCATATTCACTAGCATCATCATATAAGGTATAAAAAAAATTACGTCGATAGGGGACTGATCGGTTGAAGATAACAAATAACAATAACAAGAAAAAAACCAAACGACCAGAGATACGAGAATGAATTGCCACCGAAAGGTCAAGATTAATGCTCCAAAAATGAGTGTCAAAATAATAAAGTAAAATTTTCTCTTCTTTGTTTTAAGCTTTTAGTAAGAGAGAGTGTATGTTGTGTGTTGTAACTTGTTCAAGATAAGAGAAGGGGGTTGTTTATATAGTGGGGAGGTTTGCCAATAATCTCAATAATAAAGGAAGAATAATATTTAGTAAATCAATTAAGAGGATAGTTTCCCATTAATTAGTGATTCAATCAATCATGTAAAATCAGTCAGAGAAATAAAAGGAAAAGCTAATAATTGAAAGCATCAATCAATAATATTTTCAAATAAATTAAATCAATTAAAAGAAAATTTACCATAAATAAGTAAGTAAAGATATTTTTAAAATAAAATAAAAAGTGTAAGAATGCATTAACCTTTGATATTTACCATACATGACAAAACTGATTTAAAGTAAAGCAACTAATCATGTACCTAACAGATTTCTTAATCAAATTATTTTAATTATGTGCAAAATCAAATTTAAAATTTACAAAAATATATTCCATAGCATGTAAAGGTAAATCAAATATTCAAATTGTCAAAATGACATATCATGAAGCTATTTCAATTCAAGGGAAAAACATCAATAACTCCATCCTAAAGCTAAATTCATAACACTAGCATGAACAGTATCACAGTTTCAATATTGGCAGAAGTCGTACATATTTGAGTTTTCACAAGGTGTAGATGTAAATTGTAAATAAATGCAAAATTAAGACAATCAAGTAAAGCTTATGTCACAAACGTCACAATTTTCACACTAAAATGACAATAAAAAATAACTTTTCATCAAGAGACGCAAACCTGATATGAATTTATGTAAAATCAGTTGCGATTTATTGGAGACATGAGGGCTGACGAGAGGGAGAGAGGATAAGCGATGTCGGCAGCATAACTGCTGGTGTGTTCTAGTGTGGGGTTGTGTAGGAGGTGGATTTGTGGCAGCATGGCGACTGCTAGCCGTTTTGAGGCAACAACGGCTAGAGTGACGGAGCTCCAGTGATTGGGTAGCGGTATCGCCAGCTGATAGCGGTTGGAACAGCTGAGTGGTTTCGCGATGGGCAGCGACTGAGTAAAGAAGAGGAGGGTCGGTGGTAGTCTTCTTTGCCAGTCGAATCTGCTGCTGTCGGCGGCGACGGGGTCCATCGCGGTATTGGAGAGGGAAAATAATGAAGAGGGTAGCAGTTGTGGTTTTTATTTTAGAGAGAGGGAAGAGCAGATAGAGAGGGGGGTTTAGGCAACAGGTGACAAAAGAGTTTCAAAAAGAGGTGTAGGTGACACAAGTCTTAATTATTAGGTGAAGGTGACAATTACTTTATTATGGATTAAGAAAGTTGGGGAAGGTTGAAAATAACCCACAAGTTTTCAAATTTATACTTTGATCCAAATGTTAGCCTATATAATCGAAAACAGAGGGAAAAAAGCACATTTCTCTCTCTTCTCACCCTTTGTTGATTTCTCTCTCTTAGCGATTTTTGTTGTTCATTGTTGTTGCTGCTTCATTCATCATCTTCTCCTTCATTATCATTATCTTCTACTTCATTATCATCTTCTTCTTGTTCTTGTTGACCATTTGTTGTTGTTGTTGTTACCACTACTGTTGCTATTTAACCAATTTCTTAGGTCAAATTTTATTTCTAACATCACTTTCCACTTTGGCATTACTTCATAGGAGACGTTGGTAAGTAAAATTATGATTTTTAGTTGAATTTTTCATCCGGATAACTGCTATTATGTTGTTTTTTTCCAACAATGGATAAAACTCAATCATGAATCCAACATAAAACCCATCTATTTAAACAGATAAATCATCTGTTGCGACAGATGAGACATCTGTTTCAAAGAAAGACTGATATGTTGCATTCATGTTTAAAAAGATGGCTCATCTGTTACAAAATTTGACATATATGTTGCAATAGATTATTTACCTGTTGCAACAGAACCTGAACACGATTCCAACATAGGTTACAACAGATTAATAACCCGTTGCATCAGGTAAGACATCTGTCGCAACAGGTTAATTATCTATTCAACTGTCACTCATCTGTTGGAATCAACTTCAAAGGTGATTTAGTTATAACATTAATTCCAACAGGCGATTTATCTGTTGCAATAGATATTCAGAACTGTAACATAAATCCCAACAGGTAAGAATCTATTGCGACTCATCACTTACCTGTTGCAAAGATAACATATTTGTTGGGATTCATTCACGACAATATGAAATCACTATAAACTTTTTTTAACAAATGACTTTATTTAGGTACCACTAATGGAGGGATTAATAACAATAGGGGTGGATTTTCATGGTCACTGGGTCGAGAAGAGCAATCAATATGTATGGCGTTAGAAGGAGGGTGAAATGCTAGAGACGATAGCTATGACAGTCCAAAGTGATGTTTTATATGATGATTTTGTGAACTTAATCATCAGCTTTTGTGGACTGAATTATCAACTGAAAGAATTCACTGTCAGCTACATGCACAGCTTCTTTGAAAATCAGAGGGTACTACCTTTCAAGATAACCGATCAGGTTCGATTGCGTTCTTATCTAAGTGATTCAACCAGGCCGGTGTTAAGGGTGTACATAGTTGAAAAGATGAGAGAGAATGAGAACCAGAATATAGAAGAAGAAAAAGAAGACTTCCTTGATAATAGGTTGGGTGATCTAGACATGAATATTCCAGATGATGATCAAACACCTACGCCCGTTGATTCGATCAATACGATATGTAGTTCTTCTCAATCGACACAATCTGGAAATCTTCAAAACGATGGGACCATATTTTTTATTAGAATGTTATTCAAGGACAAGAATGAACTATCTAACACTTTATATATTTCTTGTATGAAAAAAGATTCCAGAATAAAGAAGGTGATTAATTCGAGCAGTGTCTTTTGCTTTAAATGTGCTAATTCAAATTGTAAGTGGTGGTTGAGAGCGGTGAAGTACACAAGTTCTGACAGATTTGTCATTCATAAATATGAAAAGCATCACACATGTGGTTCAGAGCACATCTCGAGCCAAAATCCTCACGCCACGGCAAAGGTCCTCGGTGAATATTTCAGGAGTAATTTCCCCGATGGCAAAGGCCCTTCAACAAGGCTTATGGACAATCAAATCCTTATGAATTTGGGTGTCCTAGTCAGTTATTAGAAGGTATATACGGTCATGGGGATTGCCAAGAACCTGGTTCGGGGGACACTCGAGCATGAGTATGAAGTCTTGGATTCTTACCGTTATATGATTGAGTCCACAAATCTCAAAGTAAGACGGCATTGCATCTGGATAAAAATGGAAGGTTCAAGTACTTTTTTGTATCCTATGGTGCTTGGATTCAAGGTTTTCGACATTTGAGAAAAGGCATAGCCGTCGACGGTACCTTCTTGAGGAGCAGGTATAATGGAGTTCTGCTAGCGGCGGTGGTGCAGGATGCGGAGAATCACATCTTTTCTGTCGCTTTTTGTGTAGCAGACAAGGAATGTGGTGCCTCTTATAGATTTTTTTTTGAACAATTGCGACGCTGGATCGAAAATACCGAAGATTTGTGTTTTATATCGGATAGGCATCCAAGTATTCCAAAGATGGGTTCACTTTTCTTCACTTCAGCTTACTTAGGTTGTTGCATCAGGCATCTTGGAGAGAACATTCGAAACAACTGTCATAATGAAAGGGTCATCACCCTTTTTGATAGAGCACTAAAGCATATAGTAGAGAGGAGTTTTTAGACCATTTTAATCAAATAGCAGATGTGAATCCCAAGGTAACAGAATTTCTTGCACGTGTCGATTTCTAGAGATGAAGCTGGGCATTCTGTCCAGCAAATAGGTACATGTTTATGAATTTAATGTCTTGTTTGATTTACAAATTTAGTTTGATGTCGTACTAAGTGATTCTTTTCTATAGGTACAATATTATGACATCAAACATAGCTGAATCAATGAATTCATTATTTAGCGATGAAAGTGTTTGAAAAAATAAGTGAGAAATATAGCAATTTTTTTAACGAAAGGTGTATGCAGTTCAAGTGCCCAAAAAAAACCCGATTTGTTCTCGAAATCGAAAAGAAAATATCAATGAACATCTGTTTGGGAATAGGTTATTCTCTCATAAAATAGCAGATTACAAATTTCGTATCACCGGTCATGGTGATGCTGCCACGGTCGATCTTCAAATAAGATCTTATACGTGTAGAGTTTTTGACTTGGACAAAATACCTTGTCCACATGCTATGGCAGCCCTTCGTGCTCAATACGGCCATAAATACGGACCTGAAGTTTATGAACACTCCTCTCAATATTATTTGGTGGAAAAATATGAAATGATATATAGTGGGCATATTACTCTGGTGCCTCTCGAAGAATCTTAGGTTGTTCTAGTAGAGCTTATGGGGAGATTAATACGTCCTCCATTTATTGACCCGAGCACTATCAAACCGAGAAGGAAGCCATATAAAAAGAGGCGTGGAGTTGGAGAATCATTCTCATCAAGAAGAAACAAGTGCTCCATATGTAAGTGCATTGGCCACAAAAGAATTACATGCCCGAATCATAATCCACCATGATCGTTGTAATTGCAGAAACTTATGTTATTGTTTGTTTGTTTGTTGTGGAATTTTATATATTTAACTCATTGTTATGAACCTAATGTTATCATTTATTATATATTAAATATCTTTTTTTTAAATAACTTGTGCATCAATAAAATGAGGCAAAACATGAACTTAAATAATACAGCAGACCACAATTATTCTTAACAGTTGGACAAAAAACTGAAATGCTTTCCTCCAACAGATAAAAATCTGTTGAAACAGATGGATAATTTGTTGAAACCCAACAGATGACCAATCACTTCAAACTGTTGAAAGAACTCAAAAGCCAAAATTGCTAGTGCTACTAGATTCAACATTGCCTCTAACCGTCGACATGTTAACATGTATTAGATTAGAAGAAAACAGATTAAAAATTGAATAAGAATTAAAATGCCAAAGTCTGACTAAAAGTAAATTTTTCATTAAATAAAAAATAAAATACATTAGGTATAGATCCAATATAGAAAAATTAAAATACATACGCTAAAAGAAAAAACACATTCTAATTATTATTGTTATCATCATCATTAATGACAGCCGGCCAATCAACTCGCAGCAGTAGGGCTCTCATCAGCCTTTATATCTCTCTGAACATTATCGCTTTCACAGCGACCAACTCGCTCTACAGGTCATTAACTTGCCTTTGAAGTTCCCGCACTGTGTCGCATAGAATAGCAATGTCCGAAAAAGGATCAGCCATATTTATAACACGCATGAATCGACAAATGTAAAGAAAAATGTTCACAATGTAATACAACGTATACGACCAACTGGTAAATTTATGCCAGAAAAAAACTTACCTCAACGAGAAAGGAATATGCTCTTTGAAGAGAAGTGGTTGAAGATGTCACACGAAAGGAAAAATGCAAGAAATAAATATAGTTGAATGAAGATTGAGGGACCTATAATATAATCTGGACGTGTCAGGCCAAAAGGCAGGACTGTTCAGCTCCATTTTATTAATTACATTCAAACTGCTGGCATTTTGTTTTCTGTGAAAAGTCGCGACTTTTTCTTTTACACTAATTACTTCTTACCTTTTCATAGCGATTGGAGACTCGATAAAAGCCATTATTATTAAGCTGTTGCAACAGAT
>NC_061117.1:128186843-128190761 GCF_002878395.1 Capsicum annuum
GAAGGGAGGCCTGGGGTAATCTGGTGCGCCTGGCTTGGCATTCTTGGTCTGTTGCAGATCTCTCTTCTCTTCGGTGCCAAGTTCCGCATATATGTCCACCTTCTTGACTGGCCCCTGAACTTCAACAGCTGTTGGAGAGGGAGGAATTATAATTTCTTTTGATTTTTGAGCAGAGAGTACGTCTCTAATTGCTCTTTTTTTTCTTCTAACCAACGTTGTAGGAGTGTGTGGCTCCCTCGCCTTCTTGGATGGTATGACACACCTTTTGGATTTGAATTCCTCGATAGCTTTAGAGATAGCCTCTACTTTTTTAAAGAGTTTATCCTGTTTGTCCTTGCACTCATCGCATTCACAACAAGAACACGAGGGTGAAGAGGGGTGGGAGGGACCTGTGTAAGGTCGAAAAGGAGTGTTTTCAAATTTATTTATTCTTTATTGAGCATCAACATGCTCATCATCACGAGTGGTAGCAGCATCAGCATGCCTGCCATCAACACCAATAACTCCACCAGAAGAAGCACCCGAATCTGCCTTAGTAAAAGGTTGGTCATGAAGAGCCTCAACATTAGGCTGACCTTGCCTAAATGCTCTTCTTATGACTGTTGCTCCAGCCAATTTCTTCTTTATTAACTTCACCGTTGGGTCTGCAATAGTATCAACATGACCTAGAGTAATACAAGAAGTCATCACCGACTCCTCCTCAGTAGGCACGATCCATGGATGCACAACCTATAAAATAAAAGAAAAAGACAGATGTATTTAAATCATATAATATAATAATTTTCACAGTTGGGCTGCACTTTAAAAAAAAAGACCTATCTGTTGCATAGTTTGCAGTATATGGTTAAAATCCGTTTGAGTTTGGTTCAGAGAAACAGAGCAACACATGGATAATCTGATGCAAAATATCAATCATCTATTGCAACAACTGCATAAGACGGGTAATCTGTTATGCAATAGATGATCTGTACATCACAACAGATGAACGATACGTTATCAGATTAAACATCTGTTGTGTAATTTACTATAGATGGTTAATCTTTTAGGAGTTGGGTTCAGAGAACCAAAGCCACAGATGGGTAATCTGATGCAAGATATACCCCGTCGCACTAGATGTCCCATCTGGTGCATCAGATATAACATCTTATGCACCAAATATAACATCTGTTCAATATCTTTCTTATCTTTGAGTAGAATTATTTTACTTGAAGAAGACGTACTGCATCATCCGGAGGGTTAAAGAGATCAACCTCCTTAATATTGGTGTTGCTCTTTGCAGCCAACCACCTAAACATCCTTGGATGAGAAACCTCATCTGGGTAATCCATTAACTACTTTCGGAGGGGAGGAATGACTTCAAAAACCCAAGCCTAAAAAGTGTAAACAAGAAGCAAGCAAAAAAAATCATAATAACTATATTCAATATAAATTAATGGATGAGTAAAATTAGTGATTAGTTTTACCATGAAAGCCCAAGAAAGCCGTAAATGTGGTCGTCCCTGAGGATAACTTTGTTAGTAAATATTAGACAGTCAAGTAGAAGCTGTCATATCCCCAGGGATAATTGTTGAATTTATCAAAATCCTCAGCACGGACCAACAAATCATCTTCTAGGACCTTGTTGATGTCTCTTGCCAATATAACCGAATGGGCAAACCAAACTAAGCACAAGTGCTCCCTGTACTGCTCTGGTATGGTTTTATCCTCGAGATCTGTCAACAAATCCGATGTTTGTAGCCACGTCGAGCAATGTCAAAACCCATCTATTTTTCCCTTTCATTTTCTTGCCTTGGATCTTTTGCGGGGTGATAGTCCTTCTGGACGATGGCATCCCAGGCCCGTCACTATGGCAAACTCTTGCAATCTAAAACAAACAGGTATACCACAGTAGTTGATCCAGATTTCATCCATTTTCTTTTTGCCCCTTCTCCGGATCTTTATCATCCCCCGTGTACTTGATCCTGCGCTTGAGAAGACCATATACCATCATCATAGAGAAACAGATACGGGCAGAGGGGTCCTCAGGCAGCTCAAGAAAGCATCCAAAGCAGCTCTTCTTAGAAAGTCCGCCTATATTTTCGTTCTTCATAATTTTCATAAAATGTTCAAAATTTTTCCCTATCTGAAATTTAAGTACAATTGACCAGTTAGTTGTTTTCCTTCTGGGTCATTTATCGGCATTTCAACTTCAAATCTATCAATACTAAAAGTTTTGACAGGATCATACTGGGATGTCGATATCAACTCACGCCCCATCGGTGATCCATTATCATCATGTTGATGATCATTCTCTTTCTCTTTCTGACTCTCCAATTCCTTCTCTTTCTCACTTTAATTTTCTTCATCACCATCTACAGACCCTTGTCCACCTCCTTCAATATTGTTTTCACATCTCTCTTCAGCTTCACTTTTCCCTAACTGAGATTGTTCAGGAAGCTCCTCCGAATCCCTCTGTACTATAGCTTTTTTTTGAGTGGTCAGATGTTAATCCACTTTTACTTTCTTTTCTTTTGGGAGACATGTTTTACCTACAGACAAAGAAAAACAAAAATTACATTACAGTTGATGTATGCATAGATTTTAAAAAATACATTACAAACACTACGAATACCGATACACCAACAACCACCACCACAAACACCACCAACTAATGCCAACAAACAAACAAACACCACGAATACCGACACCACCACAAACACCACCAACCAATGCCACCACCAGTTCCACCATGATGAACACAAACACCACCACCACCAACACCATCCAACTATACCACGATAGTTAATGGAATACTACGATAGAAACTAGGGATTTCTAGAGTTCTTCCTATGATTTTACCATCAAAACTCAAAATTGTAAACCCATTCTCGAAGATTATACAACTAAAAGTTTTATTTTTCATCATTAACTTAAAAGCCCTTATTTTTTAGAAAAAAAAATAAATATAGAGCTCTTCTCGAACTCTGTTGCCTATGAAGACAAAGAAAATAACTGATACAAGTAAGAATGATATCGAAAATAACACCTATGTGGTCGGAAATGAGAAGAAAAGCAATCTATTATAGAGGGTTGAGCAAATTTATTGAGTAGTTGTTGTCTGTACTGTATTGTTGAGTGAGAATGAGAGAGAAAGAGCCAGACCTCGAGATTTAAAATGATGAAATATTTTGTATGGGTTGATTTATATTTTGGAAAAGAATGACAAGTAGTTTTAAAAATGTTAATTTGGTCCGAAATGATCTTAATTATTTTTAAAATCATAAAATGTATGCGTAATTTTTAAAATCATATAAAACAATTGAAGTTGTAGTTGATCGAGTACTCTAGGAGGTGACCCTGTGAAAACTCACCCCTGGTCCTAGATTAATCAATTTAGGAGTCTAACATATGAACTCAATTGAAATTGTAAAAAATAAATATTCAACATGTTGTGTCAGATTTCTCATCTGTTGTAAATTATCAATCATATTAGGTAACAACAGATTATGAATCTGATGTAAATTATCAAACAGATTAAGTCATCTATTGCGACAGATTACTCATCCATTGTAAATTATCAAATGGATTATCACATGTCACAATAGATTACCCATATATTGTAAATTATCAAATTGGCGCTGCCATTTGTTGTGGCTGACCCTATGAGAACTCATCCCTAGTCCTAGATTAATCGATAGTTGACCTTATGAGAAATTACCCCTAGTCCCAGATTATTCAATCAAGGTATTAGTACCCTAGTCCTAGATTAATCAATTAAGGTATTAGTCTAACATATAAGGTAGTAAGAATCGGTTCGGCTCAGAGTGATTGATCACCAACTCTGGTTGGGAGGAACACAATACCATTTCATCATGCAATTGACAAAAGACTCAATTAAAGTTGTAGTTGGCCCTATGAGAACTCACATTCAATCAAGGT
>NC_061117.1:128193761-128209181 GCF_002878395.1 Capsicum annuum
ACACATATTCTTCAATTTTCTCAAGAGGGAAGGGGTGGGGAGACAGATGTTTGTGGGAAATAATGGGGCCTTAGGGTTTGTTTGAGTTTTTAAAAAGAAAAGGGAATTGAAACGATCTCAGTCATTGAATTAGTTTTGATCAACGGCTGAGATTAACATTATTTAAAAGAAGGTCAATAATTGGGCTTTAATTTAGGGTTTTAAAAATTGAATTAATTTTGACTATAATTGCAATAAATTGAATAAAGCTTATGTTAGAATTGGTATATTGTGGTAAAAGTCAGAAAATAAATAGATCAAATAAACTAATTTAATTTAGGTTGTTATTTAAATAAATATTATTATTATTATTATTATTATTATTATTATTATTATTATTATTATTATTATTATAATAATAAACTAGACAATGTATTTGCAAAAATATGAGTGTGCACAATTACGTGAAAAAAACAATTTAATAAAATTATGTAAAATATCATATTTAAGTTTAAAAATCATAAAAAATGATACTAAAAATAATAAAATAATTTGTGCATTTTTCTAAATTATGAATATGACACGTCAACTTGTATTTAATATAAGAATAATGTGTAAAAAAATATTAATATTTGAAATTAAATAATTTTACTAAAATAGTAGCCTAGAAGGAGTATCAGGTGGATAAAGTTGAATGTCAACACAATTAACACGAGCTCTCCTATTAAAAAGGTCTAATTTTGACCTCAAAACACAAAACCCAAATTATTTTTGCGTAAAAACACTAAACTGATCAAAATCCACCTCAAGAAAATTCAAACAACAAAGACACAATCAAAAAACAGTTCAACGCGATACATAACAAAACTAATACAAAACAAAAAATATTATCCAAGTTAAAAAGGCTTAATTTTGACAGCCAACACAAAATCCACATCAAATTTTACAAACACTTAAACGACCAAACCCTACAACAAATATGGCAGTTTAAACAACAAAAGACACAAAAAAAAAACAGTTTAAACACTATAAATGAACAGATCAAATACAATAATTCGAGGTACTATTAAGTAATTCGATAAAGAGAACCTTACAAAAATCGATATGAACTATTGAATTTTTTCTTAATTATTATGAAGCATTAGAGCCATTTATATTCAACAGTTACATATATTAATGTGCAGTTTTCTTTAATAATAAATACAGTGACTTGTGAAATAAGGAAAAAAACTAAAAAAAGAGAAAAAAGATAAATACTTTTCTTGACTTATGAGACATGCCACATCAACATATGCCTATAAATATCCTTTGTATGTATATATATATATATATATATATATATATATACTATATAGAAGAGGGAGTAAAGGAACGACCAAGGGTAAAATAATCTTTTTACTCAATGATAAAAGATTCTAGAATACTCTACATCGACATACTCTATCTGCTCTTCAAACTACATTCTTGCCATTTTTCATTACATTTTTAGTTTTGGCTTTCTCTTCTCTTCCAATTGTAGGTAAGTTTTCTCTTAATTTTTCTTTAATCTTCTTCATTTTTTTTTAATTTCTCAACATGTAGAGAAGTGAGGAGTTTTGAAAAGTTTGTTATGTGTGAATGTAGTTGTGATATTGAGGTATATAAGGATGAACAAATAGATTATTAAGTCTATTTTTTGTATCTATTTTTTCTATTTTTTGATAGATTTTCTTCTTCTTATCTTGTCTTTATCTGTTACGTTGATTTTATTTAAATTTTTTTATAGTCGCTTGAGAGCAGCGACTTTATTATAGGCTTTTTTCCCTACATACGTTTGAGAAAATTCCTCAACAAATCTAGCTTAAGAATCTAAAACATAAGCACATGATCTCACAAGTTTTATATTTTAGAAAGGAAGTTGATAGTTAATCTGGTAATACATGGAACTATTCAGTACATTAATTTGTTATATGTCGAATATTATTCACTTAATAGAAAAAAAATTATATTTTAATATTCTAACTTGTTAATCATCTAACCAATGTTAAGTACATGAACTTTTATATAGGAGGTGATTATACATGTATTAGCTCCATAGAGGTGACTAATTGTTCCTAGATTGTACATCATATAAACTGATAATTTATGTAGTACGACGATTTGGTACAGTTAGCTTATTCTTATTCTCTCTCTTTTACTCTTCTCATGGTTAAATATAGGTGATGAATGATTTTTAGAACTTCAACTATATGAGTGTGTAAAGAGCCCATTACATAAAGCTGGCATAAATCAAGGAATAGTGTTGAAGTGTAGATAACTAAGCTTGAATTTGGTGTTATTAATAATTACAACAACAACAAATCCTGAAAATCTCAATTTGAGGAGGGTCGAGTGTAATACCTTACTTCTACCTCGTGTTCTTTATAATTGACTAGACGTATTTGGCTCATACAATTTATAAGAGGTATGACATTTTAATGAAGTATAAAGGATAAACTAGCTCTCAATAAATTACATTAGAAAATGATGTGATAAATTCACCTATTTGATGTGATATACTGTATAATATGAATATTTGTACCTTTTCATCGATTTTAGCTTTGGTATACCGGTGTTGTAGGTTTTTACCCTTATCATTCACCTTTTTTTTTTTGGATTTTGGCATTCAGGTATTGTAGCTTTGTAGTGCTCTCTATCAAGTCGTGATTCCATTGTCTATTCTCCAAAAAGAGAAAATGACATTTTGTTTTGTTTTCTTGTATCTTCCTCAAGCTGAATAAAAAAGTAGTATTTCTTCTTTTGCTTCAGAAATAGGTAACTTCGTTGCTAACTAAGCTCTCTCAATGTCCACAATGTTTTATTTCTACTTACCAGATTGCCTTCTTAAAAAAAATTATTTTGAAGGTTAATATGAATCAATATGACTTTAATTTCTCCCTTCTCTCCTCCATCATGCATTTACATCTCCGATTTAAAAAAATTTCATATACTTGTCCTATACTGACTTTCATTTATTTCGACTTACTATATAAGTGGAAGAGGGTATAATACAAATATTATATTCGGACAATTTGCAATCTTTTGTTATTGTGCTAGGAAAAAACGTTGTTTACAAAATTCACATAGAAGGCATAGTGTATCAACGTTATGAGCACTTTTATAATATTTCATTTATGTTGTGCTCTCAAAGTGATGAGGAACCAAAGCTTTTAAAAAATATAACAAACTGTGATATGTCTATTGTGGATGGTCTTTGGCAGTATGAAATTGTTCCCTTCTCACATTTGAGATGATCCAATACTTTCATAGACTTCACATCAAAGATGGTAACATGGGTAGAAAAGATATTTAACCTTCACTAATGTTCATTTTTTTTTCCTTCTTTATTTGTCTTTTTATTATTTGGCTTTGATTTAATTTATATTATTTTTTTATATTTAATGTGATTTTTTTCTTGTCTTTCTTTTAGTTAATAAATAGTAATAGAAAGAATTTTTTTGTCAATTGCTATAGTTGTGTCGGTGTCTTTTATATGTTATGGTGTATGATGATAGCACATTTGCACATGTATTCTTGCATGCAACAACATAAAAAAAAATAGACAGTATAATAAAAAATGAGGAATATAATATAGCGAATAAGGAGAAGAAGGTTGCCTCAAGAATTCAAGCAGGGGATCGAAATGAGCTGCAAAGATTTGCAGCAACGCATTAGATTGATCATTACAAGATCATAAGCAACCTTTCTTAGGGCTTTAGAAGGGACATCAAATATGATCTTTGTTTGGACTTGATTAAAGAGTTAAACTTTTGTTGCATTCTTTGTCTCAAATTAAGTGTCTTTATTTGATTTTTGATTAAGCGTGAAGTTTAAGAAATATAAAAAGAGATTTTTGGATCTTGTGATCTTTAAATTAAAGATGTGTGCAGTCTTTTAAATCTTTTGATCTTAAACTTATCATTTAAATTAAGAAATATCTAATAATTTATTGTCATAGGACAAGTTTTACTATAAGTACTTTAAAACCTCTTCTTAACAGGAGTGAATATATAATTTGCATAGAACCTCTAAAACATATTTGATTGTTCTACCTATTGTAAAATATACAAACTATATGAATTTCACATGGATAAAAACACTTAAAATTATCTCTTACCACTATATAAAGTTTTAAATACTTGCAAGTCACGTATACTTTGTTGATCATGAAGCGCAAGACTTCATGCTGCATTATCTTACAACGAAAATGCAATATATTGTCTATATGATTGTTTTAATCAGCACAACACTTATCATATGCACTTATGTGGTTCATAAGATAAGTATTTCTCTTTTTTGTTTTGTTTTGCTTTTATTTGATGTTTATTTATTTTAACTGTTAATTGTTATTTTTAAATAATTTTATTTTATTATATATAATTTTGTTTATTAATACGAGCACTATGAAAATTTTGAAGAACGTCTTTAATTTGTTTCTTTTTGATGAATAATATTTCGGCTCTTTCTCTTTCGCATCAAAAACAAACTTGTTGCAATTTTTGTCCAACAAACTTTTGCAAATATGTCCACAGGTCAAAAAATAAAACCGCTCCCCAGACACGTCAAAATCCAATGACCAGAGCCGTGAGGTTAGATCCACTGCCAACAGCAAAAACCAACACACTGGGCGTCACATATCATGCCACGTGTACATTATCCCACATGTCATATCCTTATTGGCCAATCAATGCACTTTCCACCTGTTACCTCAAACACTATATATACCCTACACTTTCTTCTGCTACAGAAATTTCCTCTTCCCAATTTTGAACTTCACCGGAGAAGATCTTATTCCGATGCCGACGAAGATGTTGCTCCGGTTAGGGATATTTCTGTCCTTGTTTTTGCTGAATTCGATTCCATGTAAATCAGCTGTTTCGAGTATAGATCTTGGATCGGAATGGTTCAAAGTCGCCGTGGTTAACCTAAAGCCCGGGCAGCCTCCGATATCTATCGCAATCAACGAAATGTCGAAAAGGAAAACTCCGTCGCTTGTGGCGTTCCACTCTGGTAGTCGTCTTATCGGAGAAGAAGCTTCTGGAATATTGGCTCGTTATCCGAACAAGGTTTATTCCCATCTCCGTGATTTGATATCGAAACCTTTCTCCCACGTCTCGAAAAATCTGGAATCTCTTTACCTGAATTACGACATTTCACCCGAGGAATCGAGGAATGTGGCGGTGTTTAAGACGGAAGGGGGAGATTTTATAGCGGAGGAGTTGGTGGCGATGTTGTTGAAGTATGCGGCTGGGTTAGCGGAGGCGCATACGCGTGGAACGCCAGTGAAGGATGCTGTGGTGACTGTGCCGGCTTATATGGGAGTGGCCGAGAGGAAAGGACTGCTTGCTGCTGCGGAATTAGCTGGGATTAATGTGTTGGCGCTTGTGAATGAACATTCTGGTGCGGCGTTGCAATATGGTATTGACAAGGATTTTTCGAATGGTTCAAGGCATGTGATTTTCTATGATATGGGTGCGGGTAGTACGTATGCTGCGTTGGTGTATTTCTCTGCTTATAATACTAAGGAGTTTGGGAAGACGGTATCGGTCAACCAATTTCAAGTTAAGGATGTTAGATGGAACGCAGAGTTGGGAGGAGAACATATGGAACTAAGACTGGTGGAGTACTTTGCTGATGAGTTTAATAAACAGGTAGGAAATGGGGTTGACATAAGGAGGTCTCCAAAGGCAATGGCAAAATTGAAGAAGCAAGTTAAGCGAACAAAGGAAATTCTTAGTGCAAATACAGCTGCTCCAATTTCGGTTGAATCTATTTATGATGATCGCGATTTTAGGTAAGTATGTTTATCCACGTGAATTCTCTTAGTTTCTTGAAGTTTATCTATTGCTTTGAAGTTTTAGTTCTGAAATTTATCTTTTAGTTCTTCAATGTACAACGATAACAACAACATAGTATAGTCCCACGTGAGGTCTGGGGAGGGTAGAGTGTACCCAGACCTTATCCCTACCTTGACAGGTAGAAAGGCTGTTTTTGGTAGACCCTCTGGCTCAAGGAAAGCAAAAACACAACATTTATGAAGACATAAGAAGTGACAGCAACAGGATAGTAAGAACATAGAGGCATAGAAGACAACAAGTAGTAATATAAAACTAAGAATAAGAAATATGGAAATAGTAAAAGAATAAAAAGACCGAGAATAACTTTTAGTTCTTCAATGTGCTCTTAATAATTGAAATGATGTCACCTTATCTTGAGAAAGGTGATCAGTAATCCTGTCTATGATAGGTAAGGCTTGGGGAATCTTTATGCTGATAGAAGGGTGAGACTCAGTACTATATACCTGTGCACTTGCTATGGTATTTCATGTTTTTGCTCATGATGAACCCTATAAGAGATTTGAGTCCATGTGCTTGAGATGTGATGGAGCTACTTTTCAAATGAATAGGCTCTTGCTGTAACTGCTTCTTTTGAATTTTGACATTACTGTTTCTATTGCTTTCTTTTCATCACTTGTTCAGCCTTTCTTTAATTTGGTACATTCTACAAGTAAATGTACCCTGAGATGAATTATTAATCAGAACATAGGGGCAGGTCCTATTTTTGGCATCTTGATCACTGTAGCCTGCCAGAGATATTGTGGACCAGTCTAGATCAAATATCAACTTTGCCTAAGCAAGCAGCAACAACAACAACAACAAACCCAGTGTAATCCCACCAAGTGGGGTCTGGGGAGGGTAAAATGTACGCAGTCCATACCGCTACTTTCGAAGAAGTAGAGAGGCTGTTTCCGATAGACCCCTGGCTCAAGATAATGAATGGTTAACAAGGTCATAGTAGTACATGAAACAGAATGGGTGGTATAAACAAAATAAGAAATGAGAGATAATAAAAATAGAGCTAAGAGACCCACGAAAATAAGAGCGATATGAAATTAAAAAAACAGGAAATAAGAAATAAGAAAAGGTCACCCCTTGTATAAGCCATACACTAGCGGCTCCTACCACTGGACATAGTCGTAGGCTTACTAACCCGGCTACACCAGAGCTCCCTAACTACTAGTTACAACCCACACACGCACTAACCTTCTACCCTAATCCGCACTTCCACACCTTTCTATCTAGGGCCATGTCCTCAGTAAGCTGTAACAGCCCCATGTCATGTCTAATCACTTCTCTCCAGTATTTCTTCGGCCTACCTCTACTTCTGCTGAAACCATCCCACGCTAGCCTCTCACACCTACAAACTGGGGCATCCATGCCCCTCCTCATCACATGCCCAAACCATCTTAGCCTTCCTTCCCGCATCTTGTCCTCCACCGAAGCTACTCCCACCTTCTTCCGGATAATCTCATTCCTAACTCTATCCCCTCTAGTAAGTCCACACATCCAACGCAACATTCTCATTTCCGCTGCCTTCAATTTTTGAATGTGGGAGTTCTTGACTGGCCAACACTCCGCCCCATACAGCATGGTCGGACGGACTACCACTCTGTAGGACTTGCCTTTAAGCTTTAAGGGCACCTTCTTATCGCACAACACTCCCGAGGCGAGCCTCTACTTCATCCAACCTGCTCCAATACGTTTAGAGACATCCTTATCAATCTCGCCATTCCCCTGAATCATAGACCCGAGATACTTAAAACTATCCCTCTTATAAATTTCCTACGAAGGAATCCAACCTCACCACCACTTCGTCCTCCTGCCTAAGCAAGCAAATTGGTCAAAGAAATCTCTTGCTTAGATACAAGGGGAACCCTATATGGTTACACTCACTCTTCCATTAACCCCAAATCAGTGGAGGAGCACTTTGTGCATGGAGTAAGCCTCTTTAAAGCAAAATTGATTCAAACCCTGGGATAGGATTTGGTCGAACACTTCTACCGCCATAGTATTTCTCAAGCTGATCTTGCTAGAGGATTAAACAAATGTAATATTACTTGCTTTTACTTTTTCTTTTTCTTTTGTCCTTGTGGTTTCTTCTATTTTGTTTACTTTTTCAAAACTTTTGGTTAGTCAAAGTTTAATATCGCATGCAAGTAATAATGATTAACACATGTGGTTGAGGTGAAGGATAAGCTGTTCAACTAACGAGAGTAAGAATTTGAAAAGGAGAAAAAATAATGAAGAAGATGCTTCTATTTTTATATAAAATGGCAGTTGTGAAAGCTGAAATAGAGCTTGAGGCGAGGCTTAGTTGAAAGTTGATGCTGTTGTATTTGCTCTGATTCTGTGCTATATAAGTTCTGTGATTAATTTAAACTGATTCTATGAGGAAATGCATCAAAACTGGAGTGCTTTGTGAATTTTTTGTTTCTCTTTTCTGTTTCCCCATGTTTGCATGTCTTTCTTCATAATTTTTAGTTAATATGACAACAGATTATGTTCATCCCTAGTTGACATGATCAAATGCTCAATTCCATCTAATTCGTAGATAAAGAAGTTCTGAGTAACGTTGCTATTATAGGAGTACGCTTCCTCTCATGTGTATGTCCTAGCATACTTACACGTCTGGAAGAGGAGGAAGAGCGATATTCAATCTGTTGCTTTCACTTGTTTTTCATTTATTCACTCATCAGGAATTTATTTTGTTGCAGGAGCTCAATAACTCGTGAGAAATTTGAAGAGTTATGTGCCGATTTGTGGGAAAAAGCTCTTGTACCTTTGAAGGAAGTTCTTACTCATTCTGGTTTGAAATTAGAAGATATTTATGCAGTGGAGTTGATTGGAGGTGCCACTAGGGTACCAAAATTGCAGGTCTGAGTCACTGCTCTTTCTTATCAAAGTTAAGGTCTACCAATTACAGGAAAAAATACATATTTGCAGTTGTCATACACTTGTAAACTAAACTCAAGGAAATTTTTTGGTTGCTTATGAATTATATATAGTAGGATAAAATACATGTTTTGTTGCTGGCTTGTGGAGTTTCTTGACACTGAATCTGTAGCATTATATTCAGAGTAAATGTAGATTTAGACATCATTGCTTGTAGCATGCTCAATTGAGGAGTTGTGAGAACGCATATTGTTTTCTTGAAAAGTAAAATTTACATTCCTCAATTGCAGGCTAAACTGCAGGAATTTCTTGGAAGGAATCTGGACAGACACTTGGACTCTGATGAAGCAATTGCACTTGGTGCCTCATTGCATGCTGCTAATATAAGTGATGGAATCAAATTGAATCGTAAATTGGGAATGATTGATGGTTCTCCATATGGATATGTGATCGAAGTAGATGGTCCAGATCTTCCTCAAGATGAAAGCACCAAACAGTTTACCATACCGCGTATGAAGAAACTACCCAGCAAGGTATATCAGAAATTTGTTTTGACTGTATATTGTTGGGTAAAAAATAGGTTACTAAAGGACAGACTTAATATATGCCTGTTTTATTTCCTATTGTGTGTTCTAACTGCAGATGTTCAGATCCATTGTTCACAACAAGGATTTTGAAGTTTCACTAGCGTATGAAAGCGATGACTTCTTGCCACCGGGAACTTCTTCGCTTACATTTGCTCAGTATGCAGTGTCAGGTCTTACTGATGCCAGCGAGAAGTAAGAATCATCAATATCTGGATCAAATGGTGCTTGGTGATCTATTATTCTGAGCTTCGTGCTTTTCCTTTTTTTTTAGGTATGCATCACGGAATCTTTCTGCTCCTGTCAAGGCTAATTTACATTTCTCCCTTAGTAGAAGTGGAATATTTTCATTAGATCGAGCAGATGCTATTATTGAAATAACTGAATGGGTTGAAGTTCCACGAAAGAATCTAACTGTGGACAACTCGACCTCTGCTTCTGTGAACACATCAACTGAAAATAGCCCCAGTAGTACAGAGGAAAGCGATGAAAAGCTGAATGCGGACGGTGGTAATAATAACACCTCTGATCTTGCTGCAAATGATTCTAGCATCACAAGTCCTGATACAGAGAAGAAGCTGAAGAAACGGACTTTCCGAGTTCCGCTTAAGGTCTTCTAAACTTACCCATATGCAGGGGAATCTAATTCGCATCCCCTTCTTTATCGATTTCCATTAGGTTCCGGGGAAAATGTTAATTTAGAAATATCGTAGTGTTGTGATGTTTTTAACCAGTCTTATCCTTGAGACTTCTTTGTTCGTGTAGATTGATGAGAAGACTGCTGGGCCAGGAGCATCTCTTTCGAAAGAATCTTTTGGTGAAGCTAAAAGCAAACTGGAGGCATTGGACCAAAAAGATGAAGAAAGAAGAAGAACAGCAGAATTGAAGAATAGCTTGGAAGGATACATATATGATACGAGAGACAAGGTTCGAGGGCTTATATCTCTTAACCCCCCTTGCCCATGCTTGTGATTATGTGGACACCTGATCTGTTCATCCTTTGAATGCCTTATGTGTATTCTTGATTTTCCCATTTCTCATTCAAATTGCATACACTTGTTCGATTTGTTAATATGTGTTTTTCCTCTAGCTTATACTAGTGGCTTTGCAGCTAGAAAAATCTTTCTTGCAACAGTTTTCAACTATATAGCCATGCTTCATGATTCTCATGAAACATCCTTTTGTAAAACTGGTCTGATTTTGAGCCTCAAATGAAACATGTACGCAGATGCAGAACACAGGCACATATTCTTACTCTGTTGCTCTGGTGATATTGTTAGCTAGATGTTGTCAACTTGTGGATCGCTATTAGATTCTTGGTCTTTTTTTCTTCTTATAATGCACTTTATATCATTTGGCTTCCAGTGGCCGTTCACTACCGCTGTTTTACGCTTGCATTTTTTATTTGCTGATTGATCACATAGTACTGATTAATAAATCACTTCCTCTATTTCTAATGTTTGAATGTGGTCATTTACCAGCTAGAATCTGGAGATTTTGAGAAAATATCGACTAGTCAACAGCGCCAGTTCTTTATTGAGAAACTTGATGAGGTTTGCCAATCTCCTTTTTCCATGTTTTGTCATATATATGTTTATCATAAATATACTAAATGAAGTTTTTCAGGTACAAGAATGGTTGTACACAGATGGTGAAGATGCATCTGCCACCCAGTTTCAAGAACATTTAGATAAGTTGAAAGCTATTGGGGACCCCATATTTTTCAGGTCTGCTCCTAGTATCAACTGAACTCAAAGGCCAATGCATAGTTACTTTTTGTACAAGGTTTAGGTAGTTATGTTGAGTGTAATCCTTTGTGCAGACGTAATGAACTTACTGCACGCCCTGCTGCATCTGACCATGCTCGCAAGTACCTTAATGAAGTGCAACAGGTAGGAAGTTTGATTTCTTGTCCCAGTTATACTCTTCTTCTGCTTGGTTAAATTTTCTGATCATGTAGTGCAGAATGTGAGTTTGAAAGAGTGTCTCATGGTGGCATATATATATCTAGTTGGACAAGAAATATCACCTATTCGTGTCATGGTGATATCTATATATATAGGTGGACAATAGATAGTACTCCCTCCTTTTTAATTTGTTTGTGCTGTTTTTCTATTAAGTCTGTTTAAAAAAGAGTGCCTTTCTATATTTATTATAACTCTTTACAACCAATATCATCCATGACATATTTAAGACCACAAGATTCAAAGAGCATCTTAGTACATCACACACATCTTTAGTTTAAGACCACAAGATTCGATAGTCATTTTTATTTTCTTAAACTCTGTGCCGAGTCATACTAAGTCAAAAAAATGAAACTGAGGGAATATCTGTTTATTTATTTTCTAAAGCAAAATGGCGAAGTTAGTAGGTTTAAGAAAAATTACTAGGTTGTGCCAGCACATCAAACTGCAAGTCGGCACTGAAGTTTTTCAAGCGTGGATGTGGAAAAATAAGCTGTAAGCTTTGAGGCACTGTTTGAGGTGATAGTAGCCATGGGTATCTTCTAGATTTGAAGCGTATAAGACGTATTGATGAAATTGATATATTAAACTGCACCTGTATTTCAGTGATTTCACATTTGCTATTATAACTGTCAAAGCTAGCAAAGTTTTGAATCTTTTATTGCCTTTGACCCTTGTAATTTACCTTTTATTCTTTCTTGGATACCTTCAGATCGTGCATGGATGGGAAATCAACAAATCCTGGCTTCCTAAGGGAAGAATAGATGAGGTGATCTTTTCAGCTGTTGTGCATATTTCTGTTTTGATACAATAGAAGCTAAGGCATCTCCTCTTAATGTTCGTAGCTGGGAAATTTAAAAAGGGTCATGTTTGCAGGTTCTAAATGAAGCTGAGAAAGTGAAGAATTGGTTAAATCAGAAGGAGGCTGAACAGGAGGAGTAAGTTCACTTTTTCCTATTTTCATATGGTTATTTGTGCGTTCACTCTCCATGTTAGTTTTGCTGCTCCCCTTTTTCTTTCGTACTTACTCTGTTCGTTTCCGCTGCCGCTTTTAATTTAATCAGTGAATGCCCATTATTTTCCTATTGGAGCATCTTGTTCATTAAACTATTGAGCCGTTGAACTCCCGAAAGAGATACTGTTATACTGTCTGTAAAGAATAAATGGAGTGGATTTGTGTGCGTGTTGAAGCATATACACTTTGATTTTGAACATTTGTATATGCATATGTTTTTTTATATTCTTACTTAGTTCTGTATTTCATTCAACTGAATTAGAAGGGAGAAAGGTGCAACTTTATAGTCTTTCAACATTTGCCCTATCCAATTGGGACCTAAGGAGGAAGATGTACTGTGAGACTAGAAAAGAGGAGAATGGGTGCTCTAGAATGTTTACCCCCCAGGGCTTTTGCTCAGTGACAAGGACCATCACATGATGTGTGGGTTAGCATTAATTTGATTGAACCCTGGGCCTAGACTACCTGGAGTTTCGAACCTCTGTGCCAACTGAAGTAGCGCCAGAAGCCTACAAGCCTACAGGAGACTTCTCCGTTATCAGAAAAAATAAAAACGAAACCAAAAAAAAGGTGAAAGAAAAAAGAACAGCTTAAACATTTATCCTCTTTAATTGCTGAATTTTCGTATGTGCTTAGTCAGTTCTCGAGCTAGATGGCAAAAGTTTGAACAAAATAATGTGGCTCTAAAATGGCCAAGTCCAAGTTACATTGCATGCAATAGTACCTAGAATTTCTGGTGGCAAAATAATATAAAATATCATTTGCTGACTGGTTCTCCATAAAAATTATGATCCATACGGTATATATAGACTACCAAAACTTGAACAAAATATTTTGGTTCTGAACTGGCTTAGCCGAAGTTACATGCATAGTAGTACCTAGAATTTCCGGGGAAAAATACATAAAATTTTATCGGGCCCATGGGTTCTCCATAAAAATTATTCCCATATATCCCAGTGGTCTGGCTTGCCAGTTTGAGAAAGTCACAACTCTATTCTATAATATTGTGCTGAAAAACTTTTATCCTATTTTTGAAAAGCCAGTTTGAGAAAGTCACAACTCTCTTCTATAATATTGTTCTGAGAAAATTTTATCCTGTTTTTGAAATGGAAAATTTTCTTACTGCCTTTTTATCCCCTTTTTCATACACTGTGTTAACACCTTTTCTTGTCCTACAGCACTCCTGGATCCGAGGAGCCTGCATTTACTTCTGAAGAAGTATATACAAAGGTTTTGGATCTTCAAGACAAGGTACCTGATCTAAATCTTCGTTAATTTGGTCTAGTGATAGAGTTGAACGAGAAATTTGGTAGTCAGCTACTCAACTGATTCAACATGTGAAGCTTTCACTGCCTGATTGTCCCTTTTTCATGGATCAGGTTAACAAGGTAAATAGAATACCAAAGCCAAAGCCAAAGATTGAGAAGCCTGTGAAAAATGAAACTGAAAGCAGCAAGGAGAAAGCAGATGCTACCAACTCCTCTTCTGAGGAGGGTACCTCCCAGAAAGAACAAACAGCTGCAGATGGAGAAAAGCCATCCACCGATGAAAAATCGGATCATGATGAGTTATGATTATTATCCTACAATGACACATCAAAGGCTAGTTATATGCCAAATTACAAAGAGGAAGAGACTGGAGCTTGAATTGTAGAGTATATACCGAGTCGAACCCATCTTTTCCATGGGATGCTTTTTCTTGCCGTGCTTTGGAAGTGTTGCAGTCTTGGGTTCAAGTAGTACATGCTAAGGGATCTTACACTTGATCAGTGATATCTGTAGCACAATATTTATGTAGAACATCAGGAACATATTCATGCGCCATTTTTGGCTGCAGAATAGAATTTTGTTAGCTCCTCCTCTGAAAGCCTTTTGCCATCACCCTTTTGCCTAGGGTGTCAAATGGACGGGTTGGGTTGAGATTGAAGATATTAAATGGGTTGAATTAGATATTGGGTTGGGTTATGACCCACCCAAATTCACTTTGCGTTGAAATGAGTAAAAATCGGGTTGGGTCTTGACCGCTCAATTTAACTCGCTTAGTCTAAAAAATATTAACATATTAATATTTACCTCTCGTAAAGAAAATAAATTTGAATGGGTAGAAAAGGGTGGGTGGATAGGGAGTGAGGGTAGGGTAAGAGTATTTTTTGAAAGTTTAATTTTTTTAAAATAAAAATTTATTTTTTAGGGAGGGGTCGGGGGAGGAGGGGTGGATTTTAGGATGGGGGTTGATTTTTTAAAAAGAAATTTATTTTTAAAAAAATGAATAAATATTTTTTCTTAAAAGAAAATTTGGGAGTGGGTGGGGTGTGGGTGTGGGTGTGGGTGTGGGTGCGGGGGCGGGGGGGGGGGGGGGGGGGGGGGGGGGGGGGGAAATGAGGGGGATTGAGGTATGAGTATTTTTTAAAAATAATTAATTTTTTTAAAAAAATAAATTTATTTTTTTTAAAACAATAATTTTTTTTTTTATATACATTTTAGTTTGGGGAGGGGTTTGTTAAAAAAAGATTCATTTATTTACTTTTTAAAATTAAAAGATTTTTAATATTTTTGGATGGGGGTTCGGGGTAGGAAGGGGGAATGGGGATGAGGTGGGTGGGGACAAGAAGAAAATTTATAAAGAGATTTTAAGAAATAAAAATAATTTATTTAAGGGAGGCGGAGTGGGGGTTGGGTAAGTTGGCTTGTGGTGGGGTTGGAGTAAGGTGGGGGTGAGGCATGGCTGTCAAGTGGGCTGGGTCGGGTCAACCCGGAACTGGCCCGTGTTATTTAATCGGGTTGAGGGCCAGTTCGGGTTCGGGTTGGGGTCTAAGTGGGCTGGGCCGGGTCGGACCCAACAGTAAAAAAATCAAAAACCACCCTAACCCGGCCCACTTAATCCAATCCGGTCAAACCTACCTAAACCCGATTAAAAAACCGATCAAAAATATAAAAAAAAAACTTTTTTTCAATATACATTATATATACTCACCTATATACATTATAAATATGTTAAACAATATATATATATACTATATATATAGTATATACTACATTAGAATTTAAAAAATATATACACAATTACACATATATACGCACCATCCAAATATATATGTACTACTTTAAACTTTAAAGTTTAAATAAAAT
>NC_061117.1:128212181-128217537 GCF_002878395.1 Capsicum annuum
CAGTTCACAACTTTACAAGCATATGACTAACTAAAGTGTGTGTGCACATTGCAAGTAGTCAGCAAAAAAAATTTTTTTTAAATCAATACTGCAAGTATGTAGTCAATAAAGTTTTACTATAGTTATCTAATATTTCAATTCAATTCGGATAAATTAACTAATAATACAATTGCAAGTCATAAATTTTGAGCACTTCAATTAACTTTTTAATGATTTTCAGATAAAACTTAGAAATCAGTAAAGGCTAATATTACGACAAATATAGTACTCCTAGACTTCCATAAATCTTTGCAACATCAAAATTTTTAAACTAAATATTTTTAAATCACTACAACTTATTCAATGTAGTCCCATAAGCAGAGTGTGTAGGCAACTTGATTTTTATTTTGTGAATGCAAAGATGTTTTTAGCAGAAACTTGAGGTCATGCAAAAGTTATTCACAAAATAAAGAAAAAGTAGAAAATATTACCATTAGTAAGTATGGGTTATGCCCAAGACAAGGCTCACATATAATGAACAAATCATATGTCCCCATCCATCTACTTTTGCATCTCTAAGCAATCTATGCCAGTACAAATACAAAAAGAAGAAAAGACGACCAAGCGCAAAAAAAGAAAAAAAAATTCTAGGACTTTGTTCAAAACCTCCAAATCTTATACATGGACTTTTCTAGTTTTACATTTACAATCAAATCTTTTTATATATTTAGGTGTTATTTCTTTTTTAAAAAAGAACATATATTTAAGTGTTATATTTTTTATAAATTTAGAAGTCTTTTATAAAATTAAATTTATCAGATAATTATTATATTTAATATAATAAAAATAATTAATTAATAATTTGAGATATAATAAATGATGATTTGTCTATTGCGAAGATTATAGTGAAGAGCAAAAAGTTCAAAATCTCTTCATCTACCTCTCGTCATCCTAAAAAATCAATTTGATTTGATTTGGCACTTGTTCAAATTCATATGTAATGAGATCCAGTAAACACCTTCATCGCGTTACTTATCGAAATAATATTAATAATTTAATAGTTAAAAGGAGAAATCTTTATAAGTGTGTTTATTTTTATACAAATGAAATATATGAATTTGCTCTTGCACAATACTAACATGTTTCTTTAACAAAATTATTATGCTTTATATTCGAACGATGTTAGCTTAATGGATATATATACACATCTGAGCATGAATGTTTCTACAAATATTTAAACTTCTACTTGTCCATTTGTACACATGTTATACAGATTATTTCTTTGTTAATTTAGGAAAGCATTAAACATAGCAATACACAAAAATTATATCATAATCAAAAAACACAAAGATGATTTACAGAAAAAGAGTCGGTCTTAGAAAAACTAAATGGATCACACAACAAATCATCAAATTCAAGACATAATGATTTTTATAATACTGCGGAAAGGACTTCAAATTGAAAAAAAAAGGTCAAAACAATAAAAGTTAACGTAGGAATTTTAGAACATTGAGCAAAGGAAAAGGAAAATAAGAATTTTTACCTGACAAATTTATGCATAATTATTGATCTGCCTTCGGTACCCTATATTTATAGGTTTTTTTAAGACTCTTTATTTATTACCATACATGTTAGGACTATTTTTTACTTACACAAGGAAAGAAAACCTATCAAAATTAATTGACTACATATTTTCCTTTACCATATACTTTAGGACTTTTTAATCTTTTAATATTATAAAGTTAATTAAATAAAATTAGAGGAAAAGAGCCAAAAGACAATTTTATCTATTGCAGAGCCTTTAAATAAAGAGCAAAAAAATTCAAATCACTTTTTTAAAGGTCTTCTTACTTTTAATATATATATATATATATATATATATATATATATACATAAAATTCTACATACATAATCAAAGATTTCATTGTTTCACTATAATTATCTTCTGTACTTCTTCTACTATTGTAGAATCAGATTTTATACATCTGTCTATATGATTTTTTAAGTTTTCATTTATTTATATAAATCTTGAAAAGTGACAAAATTTTTTTTTTCAGTATGAAAGATGACATTGGTCATTCATTTTTTATTCAACATGAAAGTAGATGAGATGGAATCTTAATTTAAATAGTCAATCACATGTATTGAATTAAGTATAAATAACATAAATACCAACCTTTTGAAAGTAATTACACTCTCTTTCACTTTTTTAATTACTTTACTCTATCTCCCTATTAATATACATAACATAGCCGACATATACACAACATTCTGTGTATATGTTGAGATTTTTATAATATGTTCAGGGAGTTGAGATTTTTTATAATATTGAAAACATAAGTTGTGTATTTGTGTAATTTTTAGATGAGTATACAAATTAGTATCATCTAAACTAAAATATCACAATCCATACATACCCGTTTGTATATTTATTTCATACACTAAAATAGTTAATAACATATAAAATTTGGTGAGCACTAATTTTCATATAATTTTTAATACATTCCATACAAATATACCATATAAGAAATCACTTTGTAAACCGATTTCATTAAGTATATATCCAAAGTATGTCACTTAAATTGAATATCGAAATCCATACATAACAGTTGATACACCATTTCATAAACTAAAACACTTAATATAATATGAAATTTAGTGAGCACAATTTTTATACTAGTTTTTATAATTGGGATACTCATTTTATACATATAATAATACCACTTTGTTTGCCTTTGATTTTATATAATATATATAAATCTACTGAGAATCATTTTTCATATAAATTCACAAAATAAAAGAACTTGTTTTGTAGCAATTTTAATACCATTAATATACATTGAGAATGGGAGAAGAGGTATTATTTAGTGAATGAAATGAATATATAAATTGATTTCTAACACAATTTTTTAAACTTACAAAAAAATATAATCAAAAGAAATCATAAATCTAGCACACCAAAAGTCAAACACTTTGATTGAGATGCATTGCTCGACACGGCCAAGATCAAATTCGTTTATTATCCAAAGAATTCCACAGGTCTTTGACGTTTTGAGGTGGGGTTACAAAATTGAAGCTATTACATGCTGAAGTGAATGTTTTGAAGTCCAAAGATAAATTGACAGAAGCCTCGTGAAGTGGAAAAAATTAAAATAATTTGGCAGATTTTACCTTGTTTTGGAATATACTAAAACAAGGAAACATGTATAAATGAGAGATTTTTTGACCAAAATTTTCTCCTACGAGGTTATTTAGGGGAATAGATATACACTGTTATATAGGAGAGATAAATATTTATTATTTACACAGATTTTTTCTAAATAAAGATAATTATTGAAACCAACAATTATTTCTATCATAATTATCTGAAGAGTTGATGAGGAGAGATAGATATTAAGGATTAGAAATTAGGAGATAATTTGACTAATAATTATGAAAAAAATATACTTTTATCAGAAAAAATAATTTTTAAAAAGTTGCTATAACTTAAAATATTTCTTTGATTCAATAATTATGAAAAAGTCTTGCTATAACTTGCAATAAACAATCTAACAAGTATATACAAGATAATTTTCGCTAACTATCCGGAATAGCAACTTGTATATGTATTTGATGCGCAAGACAACATTAAATACATATACAAATACACTTAATTGCCTTATTTTTAGGTAACAACTTGATTTTAAAAAGACAAAGTTTCAGCTTTCTTAAATCACGTTCACCCAATTAATTAAAGATTAATTGAAAATTGTATTTCTAAAAATAGGAAGTCCTTTTTAACGAGTTTCGAAACTCAAAATAAATTTAAATGATTTAAAAAGTATTTTTCTATTTTTCCCTCTCTTCTTTTTCTTCTTTTACAGTTTTTCCTTCGTATTTTTCATTTTTCATTTTTTGCCGTTTCTTTTTATCTCTGCATTGTTTTTTGTAATTTTTTATTTTTTAGTTTTCTTCTTCATTTTTTTACATTTTATTTTTTATTTGCACTTTTTTTTGTATTTTATTTTTTCTTTATTGTTTCGTTTTTACTTTTTTTTTGTTTCTTTTTTTCCTTTTTTATTTTTTGTATAGTTTTTTTCGTTCTTCCTTTATTGTTGTATTTAATATTTATATATTTTTTATATTTTATATTTATTTGTATCAAATTATATATTTTAAGTAAATTTATAGTTTGTATTTAAATAGTTTACCTGTGAATATGCATAATTTGTTATTTATATTTGTGTGCAAACAAGTATATATATTAATTGTATTTATTTGAATCTGAAATATACAACTATGCAATATACCATGTAATACAAATGTATTTTTGGTATTTGTATGTCAAATTTATCATTTGTATTTATGTGTGTGTGTGCATATATATATATATATATATATATATATATATATATATATATATATATATATATCATTTGTATATGTATGGTTCAAGTTGTATAAATTTGTATCATTTGATACAAATGTAACATTTGTATAATTTATCATTTGTATTTTTATTGTTCAATTTGTATAAATAAAATATAATTCATATGAATGAATATAAACACGAGTTTTTATAGAAAGAAATATAATAATTCATTTTCACTTGTTTAAAAATACAAATGATGCAATCAACTATAAATTCAAATACAAATAAATGTACAAATATAAATAACTATGCGTTCAACTTAAAAATACAAATACAAAATTATTTTCTAAAAATGCAAGTGTATTGATGAAAATAAATAAAAATAAAATAAAATCACAAGATGAAAATAATATGCAGTCAACAATAAAATACAAATACAAAATAATTTTTTAAAATACAAATGTGAATTATATAAAATATAAATGATAGTGTGAACTATAAAATATAAATACAAGTGAGACCTATAAAATACAAATACAAGTGCAAATTATAAAATACATACAAATACAAGTGTGAACTTAAAACACAAATATAATTATATACACAACTATAAAATACAAATATAAGTGCAAATTATAAAATTTTCTTCTGTGACAACTATTTCGTCGTCTGGGAAGACATACAAATACAAGTGTGAACTTAAAACACAGATATAATTGTATACACAACTATAAAATATAAATAATAGTGCGAATACAATTACAATAAATGATTGTGGTATTTTCATTATCATCCATGACTATGACTTGTGCTCGACGTAGTCATATTTTTTAAAAATTCAAAGAAAATATAAAATATAATCTAAAAGAAAATGGAAAAGAACAAACACAAAAAAAATAGAAAAAAAACACAAAAAGAAAAATAGAAGTTAGAGATAAAAGAGTAAAAAAACACAAAAAACAAAAATAGAAAAAATGAAAAAGAAAAAGAAATAAAAGAGGAAAAAAAGAAGAAAGAGAAATAGAA
>NC_061117.1:128217637-128248046 GCF_002878395.1 Capsicum annuum
AAGAAAAAAAAGTTAGAAATATAAGAGAGAGAAAGAGAGAAAATAAAGGAAGATAAGGAGTTACTAAAATATTCCTATTGTTGTTATCCCATATTATTTTCTTTAAGTGTTGCTATTTAGCTTAATTATTGACTTAAATTTGCTATTTCTTGTATTTTTCCTAACATGAACCTAAGAAATCATAACTCGCATAAGTTTGGACTAATTATTGACCTATCAATTTCAGCCCATCAAAATTTAGGTTAATATTTAGCCTAAATTGATCCTTGAGAAATTTTGTCAAAATATATAGACAAAACTTCACATATAGACAACTTAGATCCCTCCTAACTAACTTCTTGGTCTAAGTTTTACTAATTACAAATTATGATTAGCAATTAGTTAAGAAATGTATATATGACTTATTATACAAATCTGCTTAGTCAACTTTTTCTCAACAAATAGAAGACAAAGATATATAAGGTAAGAGGGAGTAATGAACACCCTTAATTTTCTCTAACTTCCCAGAATATTATTCTTTCATAAATCTTCTTCTAAGTCACATTCAACGGAACACAATGAACAAAGTATGAAAAATCGAGAAACAACATCAACAAATCATAATAGGTATGTAATTCAATCGTCTTGTTCTTTAATCTCAGTTTCATCGCTAAGTTCTGAAAAAATAATTGTATAAAGCAACATGCTTCGTATAAACTGACTTGTAATTAATTTTCGTATCTGGATTATCCAATTCTATTGCAGTGAATAGATATGTTTGTGGTTTCAGTTCGATCAGTTCGCTTGATATTTGAATTCGTTTTTGAGTATATTATATTTGGAACCGTACTCGATAATTTTATGCATATATACATATTAAATTATGTTTTTGAACGTAATTTGAGAAGTATTGTATAATTTCAGTATTGTATGTTGTATTTGAATTCATAATTGTGAATTGTATATACACAAATTAAAAATATTTTTTTAAACAAAAATTAACTTTTATTATAAAATCAATAAGTGTGGATATCCACTGCTTTAGAAATTACTCCCACCACTTATCTCCATTATTCCGCTCCATTATGAAGATAACCTTCACCATTCATGACCATTATTCTTGTGAGCTTACACATCCATAACCTCTCCCACTATATTAATGTTTAATGTCATGTGTATGACAGTCTTTTGAATGCCTCTATATGACACTATAAATAGAGGTATAAGGATTCATATGCTAAACACTTGGACATTTGATATTTGGAAGAATGAAAAGCTCTCATCTCGTCTTCTCTCAATATGTTTTTGTCTACTTTATTGTTCATAATATTCATCTTTTGGCTTAGTTTTAAAACACGTTATCCGCACGAAGCTCTATCCAATTAAAGGTATGCAGTGCTAAGTTCAGTATTATTTATAGATTAACAATAGTTTGTCATTCCGTGTGTTTACAGTTCATAGAATAATTTGCATATCCATGATATTTGTTTGAAAATTGAATCGAGTTTCTTCCAATTTAAACTATGCTATCTGTGACATAATTATAGCGTCATTAAGATGGCTACATGATTCTTTTTGAAACTGTTAGAGTTATGACCCGAATTATGTTGAGTCGGTCCTAAAATTTTTGCGGTGTGATCCATATTTGTGATTTTCAATGAGGTCTGTGGTGGTAATGTAGGGATCGAGCCGTATTATATGCACGCCTTTGGGCCTAGGACTTATGCACGTATTATATAAGTGCAATTAGTGAGTCTATTTTGATTATTTAGAAAATTCAACCTTCTTCACATTGTACTCTTTCTTTCTCCATTATAGTGAAACCTTCTCTGTCTCTGTCCGTAGTTTTTTCCGCAAAGATTTCCACGTAAATCTGTGTGTTCTTGTTTGTTATTTTACTTGTGGTTTGCTTTATTCTGTTCGATTCATAATAGACACTATGCCAAATTTTCCTTTAGTTCTTAGCATTATTGCATTTGGAACAAGTCATATACGCCGGTCTAATATTTTTTTTATGTAAAATTTATAATATGATTTTCTCACTATAGTCACACACAATCACTGTGGATAATCTTCTAACTGGTATTTATTTTAAGAGTCGAAAATTCTAATTAGATCAATATTTTGAGCTATGCCTATATCTTGAAATAGTAAGTGAAATAATTGTATAATATATAAGTTACTCATAATCTGGTAGATTAATAGAATTCTTTAATGAGTAATTATTTATTACAGTCCTTCTGCTTGGCTCAATATCCTTCAATAAAATATTTATGACTTGTTACACAGTTTTGTAAATTGTTTAGTAAAGTCATGTACAATTTGATACTCAAGTTACTATTTCAAAATAATATTTATAAACTTTAGCAATTGCACAGTTGGTATTTATCTAGCATAACAGTTAATTTTGTTGGTGAATTATTTAATTACTTCTTATTGATTTGAGCCTATAATTGTGAAGTGGTAAAATTTAAAGGCTTAAGGGTGTATTGTTTCACATTTGGCCTATTATGTTATTGGTTGAGGGTAAGATATTAGGTTTGATTTTCGATGTACTATGATGATAAAGTCTTGGATTAAAGTTTCACGGTAATATGACCTCACAGGCCTTTTATGGGTAAAATGTTGGGATCAAAGTCCCAACTCAATATATTTGATAATAATGATGAATGAAAAATCACAAAATCCACCACATTGATTTGCTCCATTTTTGATGTAAATGTGATAGCACTGCATATAAGCATATAAGTTTGAAAGAAGACAAATGGTTAAAAATGTATGTGGGCCTGGAGGAACAAAATTATAATTGTCATCATTTTGATAATAATAGAAAGAAGAACACTATGGGTTCTCCAAATAGTCATTCAAAGTCGAAGGATAATTTTTACCATAAATTTGATTAGAAAGATTTTGGGCACACGATTATTGTGCAATCTAATTTGATAAATCCTTCATCAAAATAAAGGAATATAAAGCGGTGGTATACTTTACATTCTCAAAGTGATGTTGAGGTGAGTCTATAAATATGATTAAATGTCAAGGCATGACATTGAACTTATAAAATAAATTCTAAGGCACATATGATTATAGTCCAATTCCCGAAGAGAATGTGACTTGTAATAAGCATTGAAGATACTGTCATTCTTGAAATGAATGTGTATATATATTTTAAGGTTATTGATAAGGATGTGCCTATGTATGATTGATAAATACCAAAAACTCACCTCTATGAAAGGTTTGAGAGAATTGAAAAATTAAAGTATTTTAATATTAATGATAACTGGTCAAGTACTTTTAGTACATTGTAAATATTGTGGTATGTTTTATTATGAACTATTGAAGGATAAAAAAAATAAATAATTCTTTTATGTGAAGGTTGTAATCATGATAAAAAATGAATGTTATTGTGTGACTACATAAATTTGTCATTTGTTATGTACCTATGGTACTTCAAATATTTTGCAAGGGTAAAATCAAGAAGTGATTTTTACCTATCAAAGTATTAGCCATGACCAAAATGAATATTATGGCGTGATCAAATGAATTTGTCATTGTTCGCGTAAATATGACATGCCAAAAATAAATTTGTCGAATGTTATAAAAATAAATTATTAAAAGTAAAGAAAGAAAGAGGTCATGCATATCATGATTTTGACTATAATGACAATAATTTTCTCTCTAAAAGGAGATTGTCACCATACGAATGGTGTTTAGAAATATGCCGTAGTGCACAAGTATTTGATATCTTCGAAAAGTTAATGTGTTACTACACGGAGGAATAAAATTATTTATGATATTGAGATCGTAGTAGATCTCCTAAGAAACTTTTAAAGTTTCAAGAAAATTGATAAGAAAATAAATTATTATTATTTTGAGATTATAAATTATGAAAATTTTTTATATCTTCATATTACTACAATTGAAATGAGTTATAAATATTTATGGGAAAGTATACCCATTTTTCTCATGCTTATTGATACAAATATGAGCATGGTGATGAAATCAGAAGCTGTAGTAAACGAAAAGTTCACAAGGAATATATAAGTTGGTATGACCGGTTGACCATCCCGATTCAAATGTGATGCAAATATAATTGAGAATTCCTGAGATTTTACATTGAAGAAATAAATGATTCTTCAAAAATTCTCTTATGTTGCTCGTTCTCATGATAAAATATTAGACTGTTTATCATGAAATGAGATGCATCTATGGTTGGTCACATGCACTTTTCTATCAACTTGCAATTTGATTTTCGCAAGGTTATTTGCTCAAATTGTTAAATTGAGAGCACGATTCCAAACTATAAAATTTGATAATGCTGATTGGTTTAGCAGAAAAATTGTGTGCCTTCAATTATAGCTGACCATTGATTATAAGAATAAATCTCTCAATTTTTTTTTTGATATGAGATGATTTTATTTAAATGTAGCAACATTTGTATGCATCAATTTACTGTTGATTTAGGGTCACGAACCAATTAAAATTCTTCTAAAAATTTGAATTTACAATATTCACCAACACAAAGATGGATCCCCAAAATCCAAATAAGGTTGGGGTGAATGTTAGATTTCATAACATGGGGGGGGGGGGGGGGGGAGATATGATTTGTAGCTGGAATATATGAAATGAATTATTTAGATATAGCGACCCTCCCGGTCGTTTGTGAAAATTTTTTCATCTTCCCTATTTTAGCTCTCTCCATAGTTTATGTACATGAATTTATGACCTACGAGATGAGTAGTATTAATTTTGGAGATGTACGAAAGTGAATTAAGTCATTATTTTAATTATTTTCTCGAGGTCCTGATAAATTTCAATGATCTATTCAAAGTCTTGGGTATTTTAAATAATGAATTTAATTAGTGATTTAATGGGCCAATGTTTTAATTTATTTTCTTATGTGGCCAATACAAGAGTAAATTTAAGAGGAAAGAGTTTATCATATATAATGATAATAGTATCACCAACTGTGTCAAATAAGAGTGGCGGCTAAATAAGAGCTTACGACTTGATTGAATTTGGGAAAAAAATTACAATCAACCTCAAGGTAAGTTTTACAATTTATATCCTATGATAATTGGTTAAGTTAGAATTTATGGTTATGAGAATTTGTGTACAATGATGTGCATATGAATAGAGTTAGGCGAGAAAATAATTTTGGGTGTACCTCTGTGCGTATGTCATCTTTTTCAAGGAATCTGAGAATAGTACAGATACTAAATTTTCTTGATTCTTAGATTAAATTTATGTTAATTTAATAGATACAGTAGTCCAAAAGTAGGTATATTATCAGGTGGGATATAATGTTACCCATGGTTAGCTTATTTGGACTTTCTGGTGTCATTAGATTTAAGGAAAAAAAAAAAGAAAAGATTGAAATAATCATGGGATTGTTATAAATGTACCATATAAAAAATTCTATATGGCTTTATTGATATCATGTAAGCCAAGATAAAATTGAAAAAAATAAAACTACTATGAATAGTATGAATAGTAAATCTGAGAAGTCAGGAAATATCAACCATCATGAACCAACGCCACTGGAACCACAGGACCCAATGGCTATTGAAACCCCTACCACCAATACTCAAACTCCCCCAAAGGAGAGCTTCAAAGACAAATTAATGAACAGAAACAACAACCTCAACAAGAGCTACAATTACACCAGCAATAACACAACAATTTACAATATAATGGAAGGTGATTCGATTCAGTTATCGGAAGAGGAAAAGCTTTGCATCTACCGCCCTTGGAAGCATTCCGTCATTGTAAAACTGGTGAACAAGAAGTTAACACACAACTACCTGAGAATCAAACTAACTAAGCTTTGGAAATTGATGGAACCGCTAATGTTGATTGTCCTGGGATGTGACTTTTATCTGGAAAAATTTAACAACCCAGAAAACGCAAGGAAAGCTCTACACGGGGTGCCCTGGTTCATCATCGAAAATTTTTTATTGATGCGTTAATGGGAACCAAATTTTGTATCGTAGGAAGCAACTCAAACCCACACAGCCATTTGGTTGCGACTACCATAATTGCCGACTGAGTTCTATGACCAATGAGTTTTGGAAATGATTGGATCGACACTCGAAAAACTTTTGAAGATTGACTCGTGTACTTCTTTGACTCTTTGAGGAAGATACGCCAGAATATGCATTCAAGTACCCTTAGGAGTCCTCCTCAAGAAACAGGTAATCATCTATAATTATACTTAGTGAGTCATCTACGAAGGGAAGGGTCTTCTATGCACCGCTTGTGGAAAGTTAGGACATCAACCGAAACATTGGAGCCACAACATCAGCAGTCCAAGTGTAGACAAGGATCAGCCAAGCACTATCAAGACCCCAGTGGAAGGAGAACAACAACAATGACATATCGTCTTCTTCCCTAAAAGGAAACACAGAACTACCAAGGGACCAAACAGTAATGGAGGACAAGCCCTGTCGACAACTGATCCGCCTTAGGTAAAGTCAATAGAGGACAACCCAGGTAAGCTCTTGAGCCCTGAACATTTAGGCTCCACCACTCAAAATGGAATATCCTATACAGACAAAGTCAATATGCCTGTAAGTCCATCTTCCACACCAATAAAAAAAGAAAAAAGAAAATTAACAAATGGGCCACCCCACAGGCCTGCAAAGGCTGCCGAAAATAGCCTTTCCCTAAAAGTCAAACAGCCACACCACACACATGCACACACTATTAATAACCCTACTGTAATACCCCGGGAAATTTTTTGTTGAAATTTTATGCGTAAACGTGTTGGATTCTATCTTCTAGAATGAATTATAAATATTTTTGTGTGGAATGTCTTAGATTATGACCCACCATTACGTAGAGTATTGAATAAGATTTCCAACTATATGTGGATCATCCAAAACGGACACCCCAGCGACGAGTTATGAACATTCCGATCGAACCGTGAATAGTAGTGAACAGTAAAACGTGCAGGAAAAAGTACTGAGGCCTGATGTATTTTTACTCTAACTTTAAATGATCATAACTCCTTGTACATAATGATCTAGGTGATCTACTATATATAAACAAAAAGATCTGCGAGTCCTCTTTCCAATGAAATTAGTTTCATCCAGTTTGTCTATCGGAGCAAAAAGTTATGGTCGATCTACTTCAGCCTATCAAAAGTGAATTTTTGGGTCAACTTCAAACGATTATAACTCCTTGTACACAATGATATGGGTGAGATACTATATATCAACGGAAAGATATGAGATTCCTCTTTCTAATGAAATTGGTTTCATCCAATTTGGATATCGGAGTAAAACGTTATGGTTGATCTACTTCAGACTATCAAAACAGTCCACCAAAGGACAGATTCGAGAATTATTTGATTTTTAGGGGCGTTTTGGTCATTCCTCCTCACCTAAAATCCGTACAAACCCTATATTAAAGCCTATTAGAAGCATCATATATTATATTTCATCAAATTCCCTCAAAAATAAAATCCTAAGCTCCTACATCCAACTTTAAGAACCTCCAAAGTTCACCATTAATTCTGCAAATTTATTCAAGATTCCAAGTTCCTAGTTCAAGAACTTCAAGAACCTCCAAAGTTCACCATTAATTCTGAAAATTTATTCAAGATTTCAAGTTCCTAGTTCAAGAACTCCAAGAACTATCATTCAAAGGCACGATTAACATCTCAAAAATGAGTATTGATCTAAATTTCATCATTCAAGGTATGTGGGGTTTCTCAACAAGAACTCTCTTTTGTTCTTGTGCCCAAAAGTAATTTTCTTTACAAAGGCATAATTTTTATTTGACTTTTACGAATTTGAAGTATGAACCCATATCTTATGATGATTATTATGAAATCTTGATGTTTATGATTTTGAAAGATGAATTTACATGTGTGGAGATATAAAGCATGAATCTTGAACGATATTTATCATGATTTTGATATTTGGGTCGTGAATCCTCATTGGAAATTGTATTTTTTTGAGAAAGTGTGTGTTATAAGCACGTTGATGTTGAATATTTGAGATATTTTGAATGATTTGACCTTTTAGTCTTAATGGAGTTGTTTTGAACTCGAGTGTGAAAGAAATCCACAACGTGGTTGATTTTGATAGATGGGAAGCATGATGGCTCCTGAAGTATATTTATATATTACTGAAATTGTTTTGTTGTGGATTATCTTTGAAATATCTGAGCTACGTTTGGGAGAAATCTTTAGCACCGAGTGGGAGGTATAAAGCGACCTTACTTCTCTAGAACTACGTGCCCCCGTAGGAGTGAGCCTGAGGCTAATTTATATAGTGATCACTAGCTTATATGAATTTGATATCGATAGTCCTACTCCAATGGTAAGGATAGGACGGATCTCCCCAACGTGGGTTGTACGTTGGACTCCATGCAACTCATATGGTTTATGTCGGTTATAGGATCTCCCAGTGTGTGTCTGTTTCCTTGTGTCTATGGTGAATGGTGAAGTGATTTCAAAGTGGAATTGTGAAAGTTATTCTTTCAAAAGATTTAAATGATATTTACATTATGAGAATTGATATCTTGATGAACTGAAAGTGATTGACAAATTATCTGATGACTCACATGTGTTATTGTACTTATTTCATCCTCTCATGATTATGATGATTTTCTTCGGGCTATGTGAGTATTTCATACATCCTGTATATTTCTTATAAATATTTATGATGATGATGTTTATAAAACTGCATACACCCCCATATACTCGGTTTCTTTTCATGGTACTGACCCATATCTTCAGATGTGGGCTGTATTTTCTCAAAATATAGGTTTAGGTGCTCAATTCCAGGTTCGACAGTGATTCTTCGGGCACGCTGTTCTACATCCTCTATTGTGGTGAGTCCTCATATTTCGAGGACGTGATGTCTGATGTTGGTTTCACAAAATTATTTACATTTGATAACTGAGTATGAGTCAGTTGGGGCATGTCTCAATGGCTCGCTGGTTTTATTGATTTTCTTAGAGGCTTGTTAGACTAGTATAAATGTTGGGAGTTGACTAATAAGTCATATTTTGTTATCTTTCTGAAATTCTTTTATTCTTGGATGATGATTACTTTATTGATATTTGAGGGTTATTTATGGAAACCCCATTGATTTGTGTTGAACTAAATGAAAATGGCTCAAAGGGTTGGCTTGGGGCTACTCGTAGCCTCAAGCAGCATGTGATGCTCCGGGACCCATTTTCTGGGGCATTACAAATTTGGTATCAGAGCCTAAGGTTTTAAGGTATCCTAGGGAGTCTGACAAGCTGTGTTAAGTAGAGTCTTGATCATCGGTGTGTAGCGCGCCACATCTATGAGCAAGAGGCTATAAGAAGTTTTAGAAAAAAGTATGATTCTTTCTTTCAAAAGACTATCATGCTTAAAGTGTCTTTCTCTGCTATTGATTCGTGCTCTCCTCTTTCAGAAATATGCCTCCACGTCGAGCTAGAAGAAATAATGATGGTCAGCAACCTCAACCCACTGACCAATTGAATGTAAACATGTCTTATGCTGAATTTCGGGCAGCTTTTTAGGCGCTGGCCCAAGCTGTTACTGCAAATATTTATGCCAACCCAGCCCCGGCTGTACAGCAGTAGGGAGGTGATTCAGCTGCTGCCAGGATTTATGACTTCATGCGGATGAATTCACCAAAATTCTATGGGTCCAAGTCTGATAAGGATCCACGGTTGTTTTTAGAGGAGGTGCGGAAGATTACTTAGGTGATACACATATCTGAGGAAAATAGTGTGGAGTTAGCTACGTATAGGTTGAAAGACCTTGCTTATGACTGGGTTGCTGCTTGGAGGAAAGGTAGAGGTGAGCGAGCTATCCCTACAACTTGGCAAGAGTTCCAGGATACAATCCTAGATAAGTTTTTACCTTTGGAAATGAGGGAGGCAAAGGTGGAAGAGTTTATGAACCTGCAACAGGGCTCTATGACTGTTAGGGAGTACTGTCTAAAGTTCAATTAGTTGGCTAAGTATGCTCCTGACTTAGTGGCTGATAATCGGGCCAGTATGAGTAAGTTTGTGACTGGAGTGTCTAGTTATGTGGTTAAGGAGTGTAGGTATGCTATGCCGAATAGTGAGATAAATCTTTCTAGGCTGATGACTCATGCCCAACAGATTGAGGCAGACAAAATTATGGAGTGAGATAGAATGAGAGGGAATAAGAGAGCTAGGTCCGAGTAGCACAGATAGGGTTAGACTAGATTGTAGAGAGGGAGTCACCCTCAGTATCAGGATTGTTCATCTATGCCAGTACCATCATCTGCTAGTGCTCCCGTACCTAGAGGTAGGCAGGAGCAAGGTAGCAGGTCATATGCATCCAGGTCCCAGTACAGTGCTGGCAGTAAGCCAAATCATCCCCTGTGTCCTAAGTGTGGTAGGGCTCATTCGGGTAAGTGTTGGGGTGAGAAGAGGGGTTGTTTCCAGTGTGGTAACATGGGTCACAGAGTTAGAGATTGTCCACAGGATGGACAAGGGCGTCGTGACTATCGCCCTCAGACCCAGACTCAGACTATTAGTGCTCCAATTCCAGCGACTCGCCCAGCTCCAGCTCAGGGCGCCTCTTCTAGCAATGCTGGCGGGTAGCGCCAGAATAGATTCTATGCTTTATAGTCCCACCAAGAATAGGAGGACTCTCCCAATGTTGTTACGGTATGCTTCGTATATTTCAGTTTGATGTGTATGCTTTGTTGGATCCTGGATCCAGTTTCTCATATGTTACGCCTTTGATTGCTATGAATTTTGAAATGAGTCCTGAGATTATTCTTGAGCCTATCCTAGTTTCTACCCTAGTGGGTGATTCGATTGTTGCCTAGAAAGTGTATAAAAAGTGTCCTGTTACCGTTCTTTATAGAGTCTTATTGGTTGATCTGATTGAGTTAGACATGGTAGATTTTGATGTGATTCTGGGTACGGACTGGCTGTATTCTTCTTATGCCTCTATTGATTGTCAGACCCAAGTGGTCAAGTTTCAGTTTCTGGGTGCATCCGTATTTGATTGGTCTAGGAATTCTGTGTCACTCAAGAGTCATTTTATCTCTTACCTCAAATCTAGAAAGCTTATTTTCAAGGGGTGTATTTACTATTTGGTTAGAGTAATAAACACTAAGTCTGAGACTCCAACTCTCCAGTCTATCAACGTCGTCAATGAGTTTTCTGATGTCTTTTTGAATGATCTCCCAGGATACCTCCTGATAGAGACATAGAGTTCGGGATTGATCTTTTTCCCGATACTCAGCCTATTTCTATTCCTCCTTATCGTATGGTCCCTGCAGAACTTAAGGAGTTGAAAGAGAAACTCAAAGATCTACTAGATAAGGGTTTCATAAGGCTCAGTGTTTCTTGTTGGGGTGCTCCTGTGTTGTTTGTGAGAAAGAAAGATGGCTCTCTGCGTATGTGCATTTATTACTACCAACTGAATAAAGTCATCGTAAAAAATAAGTACCCCTTTCCGAGAATAGATGATTTTTTTGACCAATTGCAAGGTGCAAGTTATTTCTCAAAAATAGACCTTCGTTCCCACTATCATCAACTCAAATTTAGGGAGTGTGACATCTCAAACACCGCTTTCCGAACTCGTTATGGCATTTTGAGTTTCTTGTTATGTCTTTCGGGTTAACTAATGCCCTAACAGCTTTTATGTACCTCATGAATCGAGTGTTCAAACCATATCTAGATATGTTTGTCATAGTGTTCATTGATGATATACTGGTGTACTCCCGTAGTGAGGATGAACATTCTGATCATCTCCAAACTGTCTTGCAAACCCTTAGAGATCACAAATTATTTCTCAAGTTTAGTAAGTTTGAGTTTTGGCTAAGGTCAGTTGCTTTTCTGGGTCATATCATTTCTTTCGAGGGTATTAGAGTTGATCCCCAAAAGACTGAAGCTGTTAGAAATTGGCCTAGACCTATTTCTCTGACTGATATCCAAAGTTTCTTGGGTTTAACTGGCTATTACCGCTGTTTTGTTGAGGGTTTCTCCTCTATATCATCTCCTATGACTCGGTTTACTCAAAAGAAAGTGAAGTTCTTGCGGTCCAAATCTTATGAGAAGAGTTTTCAGGAGTTGAAGACTCGACTCACTTCTGCCCTTGTTTTGACTTTGACTGATGGTGTTGATGATTTTATGGTGTACTGTGATACTTCAAGAGTTCGGTTGGGTTGCGTATTAATGCAGAAGGGTAAGGTGATAGCTTATGCTTCTAGATAGTTGAAACCTCATGAGAAAAATTACCCCACCCATGACCTTGAGTTGGCTGCTGTTGTGTTTGCTTTAAAAATTTGGAGACACTATTTGTCTGGTGTCCATGTTGATGTTTTCACTGATCATAAGAGTCTGCAGTATGTGTTTACCCAAAGAGAATTGAATCTTAGGCATAGACGATGGTTAGAATTGTTAAAGGACTATGATATGAGTATGTTGTACCATCCGGGCAAGGCCAATATTATGGCGGATGCCCTAAGTAGAGTGTCCATGAGTAGTGTTTCGCACGTGGTAGAAGGTAAGAAAGAGTTGGCTCGTGATGTACATCGTTTGGCTAGATTGGGGGTTAGGTTGTTTGACTCAGCTGAAGGTAGTATAGGGGTTCAGAGTAGTTCCGAATCCTCCTTGGTTTTGGAAGTGAAGGAAAAGCAATACTTAGATGCTAGTTTGGTCAGACTGAAGGAGTCAGTCAAGGACCAAAAAGTATAGGTTTTCTGCCAAGGGGGAGATGGTGTGTTGAGATTGCAGGGTAGATTGTGTGTCCCGAATGTTGATGATCTGAGACAGAGGATTATGGATGAAGTGCACGGGGCGTGATATTCTATTCATCCTGATGCCACCAAGTTGTACCGAGACTTGCGGGAAATCTATTGGTGGAGTGGCATGAAGAAAAATATAGCAGCATTTGTAGCTAAGTGTGCAACATGCCAACAGGTTAAGGTTGAACACCAAAGACCTGGTGGTATGATGCAAGAGTTTAGTATTCCCACCTGGAAGTGGGAAGAGATAAATATGGACTTCGTGATTAGTTTACCTCCTTCCCGATGCCATCATGATTCCATTTGGGTTGTGGTTGATAGATTGACTAAGTCTGCTCATTTCTTGCCTGTTCATACTTCATATACTGCTGAGGATTATGCTAGATTGTATATCCGAGAGCTAGTCAGACTGCATGGAGTTCCCTTGTCTATCATTTCGGATAGGGGTACTCAGTTCACTTCGTAATTTTTGAAAGCTTTTCAGAAGGGTCTTGGTACCCAAGTGCTTTTGAGTTCTGCTTTTCATCAAGAGACAGATGGTCACGCTGAGCGGACCATCCAGACCTTAGAGGATATGTTGAGAGCTTGTACAATTAACTTTAAGGGAAGTTGGGATGATCACTTACCGTTGATAGAGTTTGCTTACAATAACAGTTTCCACTCTAGTATTGGCATGGCTCCGTTTGAAGCCTTATATGGGAGGAAGTGTAGATCACCCATAGGTTGGTTCGAGGTGGGTGAAGCGGCTGTGAGTGGTCCTGATTCGGTATTTAAGGCTATGGAAAAAGTTAAGTTGATTAGGGAAAGGTTGAAAACTGCACAGAGTCGTCAGAAGTCATATGCGGATGTTAGAAGAAGAGACCTTGAGTTTGAAGTTGGTGACCTAGTGTATCTGAAAATTTCACCCATGAGGGGGGTGAAGAGATTTTGAAAGAAGGGGAAGCTTAGTCTCTGTTATGTTGGTCCTTAAAAAATTCTTAGCCGTGTTGGTAAGGTAGCTTATGAGGTCGAGTTGCCTTCCGATTTGTCCTTTGTTCATCCAATATTCCATGTCTCCATGCTTAGAAAGCATATTAGCGATACTGTGGTAGTGGATTCCTCTGTGAGTGTTGACATTCAAGAAAATCTTTCTTTTGATGAGATTCCTGTTGAGATTCTTGATTTTAGTGTCCAAAGACTAAGGAACAAAGAAGTTCCCTTGGTCAAGGTGTTGTGGCGAAACCAATCTGTTGAGGGTGCAACTTGGGAAGCTGAGGTGGATATGCGATCCAAGTATCCGCACCTATTTTCCGCGAACTCCAATCAATCCAAAGGTACCGTTCTTTCCTAAATCATGCACTTTTGATAAAAGTTGCAGTAGTTCAGCTGTCATTTATTATGTGTTCAGCTGTAGTTTCTTAAATTTATGCAATCTATGTTGCATTCGGAGTGAGAAATGATGTGGTGATGAGTCTAATGAATGGTTTCAGCTAAATGCTCTATTCCCTATCTAATCTTGGCATGTCTAGCGTCATTCGAGGATGAATGTTTCCAGGGGGGATGATGTAATACCCTGGGAAATTTTTCGTTGAAATTTTGTGCGTAAACGTGTTAGGTTCTATCTTCTAGAATGAACTATAAATTTTTTCATACAGAATGTCTTAGATTATGACCCACCATTACGTAGAGTATCGAATAATCTTTCCAACGATATATGGATCATCCAAAACGGACACCTGAGCGATGAGTTATGAACATTCCGATCGAACTGTGAATAGTAAAACGTGCAGGAAAAAGTACTGAGGCCTGACGTATATTTGCTCCAACTTTAAACTATCATAACTCTTTGTACATAATGATCTGGGTGATCTACTATATATCAATGAAAATTTCTACGATTCCTCTTTCTAATGAAATTAGTTTCATCCAATTTTTCTATCTGAGCAAAAAGTTATGGTCGATCTACTACAGCCTATCAAAAATGAATTTTTGGGTCAACTTCAAACGATCATAACTCCTCGTACATAATGATCTGGGTGAGATACTATATATCAACGGAAATATATGAGAGTCCTCTTTCTAATGAAATTAGTTTCATCCAATTTGGATATCGGAGTAAAACGTTATGGTTGATCTACTTCAGACTATCAAAACAGTCCACCAAAGGACAGATTCGAGAATTATTTGATTTTTAGGGGCGTTTTGGTCATGTCCCTCACCTACAATCTGTCCAAACCCTATATTAAAGCCTATTAGAAGCATTATATGTGATATTTCATCAAATTCTCTCAAAAAGAAAACCCTAAGCTCCTACATCCAACTTCAAGAACCTCCAAAGTTCACCATTAATTCTGCAAATTTAGTCAAGATTCCAAGTTCCTAGTTCAAGAACTTCAAGAACCTCCAAAGTTCACCATTAATTCTGCAAATTTATTCAAGATTCTAAGTTCCTAGTTGAAGAACTCCAAGAACCATCATTCAAACGCACAATTAACATCTTAAAAACGAGTATGATCTAAAGTTCATCATTCAAGGTATGTGGAGTTTTTCAACAAGAACTCTCTTTCGTTCTTGTGCCCAAAAGTAATTTTCTTTACAAAGACATGATTTTTATTTGACTTTTACGAATTTGAAGCATGAACCCATATATTATGATAATTATTATGAAATCTTGATGTTTATGATTTTGAAAGATGAATTTACGTGTGTGGAGATATAAAGCATGAATCTTGAATGATATTTATCATGATTTTGATATTTGGGTTGTGATTGAAAATTGTATTTTTTTTTTTAGAAAGTGTGTGTTATAAGCACGTTGATGTTGAATATTTGAGATATTTTGAATGATTTGACCTTTTGGTCTTAATGGAGTTGTGTGGATTATAAAGTGATCACTAGTTTGTGTGGATTTGATATCGATAGTCCTACTCTGATGGCAAGGATAGGATGGATCTCCCCAACATGGGTTGTACATTGGACTGCATGTAGCTCACATGGTTTATGTCGGTTATAGGATCTCCTAGTGTGTGTGTGTTTCCTTGTGTCTATGGTGAATGGTGAAGTGATTTGAAAGTGGAATTGTGAAAGTTATTCTTTCAAAAGATTTAAATGATATTTACATTATGAGAATTGATATTCTTGATGAACTGAAAGTGATTGACAAATTATATGATGACTCACATGTGTTATTGTACTTATTTCATCCTCTCATGATTATGATGATTTTCTTCGGGTTATGTGAGTCTTTCATATATCCTGCATATTTCTTATAAATATTTATGATGATGATGTTTATAAAACTGCATACACCCCCATATACTCGGTTTCTTTCCATGGTACTGGCCCACATCTTCGGATGTGGGCCGTATTTTCTCGGAATGTAGGTTCAGGTGCTCAGTTCCAGGTTCGACAGTGATTCTTCGGGCACGCTGTTCTACATCCTCTGTTGTGGTGAGTCCTCATGTTTCGAGGATGTGATGTCTGATGTTGGTTCCATGGAATTATTTATATTTGATAACTAAGTATGAGTCAGTTGGGGCATGTCTCAATGGCTCGTTGGTTTTATTGATTTTCTTAGAGGCTTGTCAGACTAGTATAGATGTTGGGAGTTGACTAATAAGTCATATTTTGTTATCTTTCTGAAATTCTTTTATTCTTAGATGATGATTACTCTGTTGATATTTGAGGGTTATTTATAGAAACCCCGTTGATTTGTGTTGAACTGAATGAAAATGGCTCAAAGGATTGGCTTGGGGCTACTCGTAGCCTCAAGCACCGTGGGACGCTCCGGGACCCATTTTCCGGGGCGTTACCCTACCCACTACCAGCTTTGTCTTAATTTGGAGAAAACACCCCTTCCAGTTAAAAAAGTTAAGGGCCCACCAGGGGCCACACTTTCCATCAGCATTTACACATCTCTAATGGAGGCTACCGTCTCTGCGTCTTCTGGGATGATAACCGATATGCAAAATAGAGCTAATCATCAAGTAGAGCCGATTGACATGACTGATTCGGTCATGTCTATTAACTCAGTTCTTCATAATAATGGCGAGCAAGGCACCGCTGGACACAACTATACTCAAAACCAGTCCAAAAAATACCTGATAGCAATGGCTTCCCAAGTACCCTTGAAGGAACCACTCATCTTTGTCTCCTCACCTCACCCTCCCAAAAGGACCCCTACATCTTGGGCAGAGCTGGCGATGGAAGAAAATACCATTTCCTACTGTGTCATAATAATCCAACCAACCCTCAAAACAAAAACCCAACCAAATTGGTAGGAGGCTACAACGAAGCACAACCATCCATTTTGGAGGAGATACAGAAGTCAAATATAGATATGAAGCAACTCTTGGAAACCTTAGGGGATCTACCAACAGAGTGCTTCATGCTAGAAAGACCCCTTCGAAAAGAGTTCAAAGAGCCATTCAACACAGCTACTATAGTGCTTTGTCCGAGGGAGATGAAAACCCTCAAGTTGATCTTGAGAAATATGACCAACCAATCCCCTGCAGTAGTCTACCTGAGTCCATATTTGGACAAGGCACATCAAGAGAGACTGGAAAAAGGGAAGAACCCAATACTAAACCACCCACCACCTCTATCTGATCTAATAAATCTCATCATCTGGAACACCAGGGGCACCAATAGTCCTGCTTTTAAATGCCACTATGCCACTTTGGTAAAATGTATAAACCTGCTGTTCTTGTTCTGCTGGAAACAAAAATAGTGGATTACACCAACATCATTGAGATGTTTAGATATGACTCACATATGGAGTCAAGTACTGAGGGTTGTAAGGGGGTATAGTGATTATGTGGAAGGAAAATGCTGCTAAACTTTAAAATTTCTCTATATCCCCTCAGGGTATCGACACTATCATCAAGGTACACTCTGATCCTACTCCCTGGCTTTTGTCTGCTATTCATGCTATCTCGAATCACAACCTTAGAACCACTCTTTGGGAGAAGTTGTACCAGATATCCTCCAACTACAAAGGGGATTGGTTAATTGGTGGGGACTTCAGTGAAGTCCTCAAAGATAATAAGAAACTTGGAGGGCTCCCCATAAATAATAATAGAGCTAGTCAGTTTTGGGATTGCTTAAACTTTTGCAATATGGTGGACCTTGGCTTTAGGGGATGCAAGTATACCTGGACCAATAGGAGACATAGGAATAGACTTACCCTTATCTAGGAAAGGTTAGATAGATATGTTGCCAATAAATTTTAGATAAAACATTTCCCTGAGTGTTTGGTAACCCATCTACCTAGAACCAAGTCTGATCATCGTCCCCTCCTGTTATCCTTGAGCAACAGGCCCCAGGGTACCCATACCAAACCCTTTAGGTTTGAACCAATGTGGTGTAACCATGATTTTTTTCCTACGCTGGTTCAACAATGCTTTAACCAGGAATCAGATCCACACCAAGCTGTCACCTCTTTCCAGCTTCAAGCTTCCTAGTGGAACAAGCAAGTCTTTGGAAACATCTTCATCAAAATAAAAAATATTTAGGCAAGACTTGATGCTATCCAAAGATCTGGAGCCTACCACACTATCAAATTCTTGCACAATCTCAAAAATAAGCTGCTCCATGAGCTCGATGCCATTCTCAAATGTGAGAAGGATTTTTGAAAAACCAAGTCTAGAATAACCTGGCTCATAGAGGGTGATGCTAACACTTCTTTCTTCCATGCTTCCACTCTCAACAAAAGAAGAAGGAACAAAATAAATGAGCTTGTGGATGAGGTTGGTAATATATATAGAGGTGAATAGGACATTGTAGAACATGTGCTTCAATACTTTACCAATATTTACACCACTAGCTTAACCCAATGCCCTAACTCTGAATTCACCCCATACGTAGCTCCAATGCAATTTCTCATGAACTCTAAGCATCCCTAGCTGCACCTCTCAAAGACACTGAGATTCTTCTGACTATCAAATCCTTCTAACCCATGAAGGCTCCTAAACTTAATGGGCTCTATCCCTTCTTCTGTCAAAAGTTCTGGGATGACATTAGCCCCAAGACCATAACTTTTTACAAAGACGTCTTTCAGAAGGGTATCATGCCTACTGAACATAACAACACCCTTATCTGCTTGATTCCAAAATATAGGAATGCCTCTAATTTGAAAAACTTCAAACCTATTGGTTTCTGTAACACTAGCTACAAGATTGTCACCAAGATCATTGCCAATAGAGTTAAGCCTGTCCTTCAAAGCATCATAAGTCCCAATCAAGCTAGTTTCCTTGCTAATAGAAGACCTTCTGATCATGCTATCATTATCCTAGAGTACATCACCCACTTTAAAAAAATAAAAGGGGAAAAGGCCAGAATGATTCTCAAGATTGATCTTGAAAAAACCTTTGACAAATTGAAATGATCTTTTATAAAAGGCACCCTTCTCTTTTTTGGTATGCCTGAAAGCCTTTACAGACTCATTCTTTCTTATATCACCACCTCCTCTATTGCTATTCTGGTGAATGGGAGAAGAACAAACTTCTTTAACCCTTCTAAGGGCATCAGGCAGGAAGATCCCCTCTCCCCGTACATTTTTATCATGTGTATGGAAAGACTTTCAAGAGGTATAGAAGCTGAGGTCAGGAGAGAAAATTGGACCCCCATTAGCATCTCCCCCAAAGGTCCCCAACTTTCTCACCTATTCTTTGCAGATAACCTCACACTTTTTGCCAGAGCAGATACTAGAAACTGTCAAACCATTGCTAGAATTCTTCAAAACTTCTCTGCTATCTCTGAACAAACTAACAATAATCAGAAATCTAGGGTTATCTACTCTGCAAATTGCACTCCCCAAGTGGTGAATCAATATACTCAAGCCCTTAACATCCAGCCTAGCCAACACTTTGGCAAATATCTTAGCTACACCATCTTCTCAGGCAAGCCTAAGAATAATGACTTTCAGTTCATTATACACAATATGAATTCTAGTCTTGCAGGCTAGAAAACCAAATTCTTAAACATGGCTGGCAGGTCTGTCTTAGCCAAGTCCACCCTTAGTACGATGCCTACCCACCTCATGCACTGCATTAAGCTCCCCAATAGAATTACTCAAATAATCAACAAGATCCAAAGAGACTTTTTTTGGGGTAGTAGTAATGAGAAAAAGAAGCTCAACCTCCTTAACTTGGATAGTTTAACTGCTGATAAGAAATATGGGGGCCTGGGCCTCCACAAAACCAAACTCAAAAATAGAGCTCTCCACGCTGGTTTGGCATGGAGACTGTTCAATCATCTCACTAGTTTGTAGCGCCAAACTCTTCTTGCCAAGTACTACGAGCCTAGTAGACAAGTGCCCAGTAAATCCCCCTCATCTAGAACCTGGAAAACATTAGAAGGGGTTGGAAAGACTGTTACTTGGGCATTAGATGAAGAATAGGCAAGGGAGACAGGGTAAATTTTTACCAAGACTCCTGGATACCCCAATTTCAAATCCTTTCTAAAATCCTTCATGGTCCCTTAAACAAGCAAGAGCACAATACCACTATCAAGGATATCCTTATTGGGGGAACTTGGGACTTCAGTAACTCTCCTTTAAAATTCCCAACACTATTCAGAATATCATCCTCAGCCACCAAGTTACCCTGAAAGGAAACATTGATGATAAGGTTCTTTGGAATCTCAGAACTACTGGAAACTTCACCACTAGTACCATGTACTCCTGTCTTAACACCCAAAATAACAGTACCACTATAGATAAAAACTTCTTCCCTATCTGGTAAGAAGAAGCCCCCAATAAAACCAAAATGTTCCTATGGCTTCTCTTGCATAAAAGACTCCCTACTAATGCCTACCTTCACCATATTGGCATCAATATCCCTCCTCTATGCCACTTCTACAATCACAACAATGAAGATACAAACCATATATGTTTTCATTGTAGGAATGACACTCTTTTCTGGCAAAACATTATTCACAGAAGTACATACAAGCCACCCCTCCTTGGGAATACCATCAATGATTCTAATTGGCACATATGGTGAGGAAAAATGCACTCCAAACTATTTAACTCTTGGCTAATATGGGGCACTCTCTTACCCCATTATCTTAGGGAAATCTGGCTCAATAGGAATAATAACCTATTTAACAATAACCATACTTTCACTAATGTGGAAAATGCCATTGCAAATGCCATGAAATTTGTGTTGCTGAGAAATTCATCCTTAAAACACATGAACTCACATCATACCATCAGCATTAGATGGAATTCCTTGCAACTAGGGACCATTACGCTTAACATCGATGGTTCCACCAAGGGAAACCCTGGACATGGAGGTTTGGGTGGGGTTTTCAGAGACCATACAGGAAACTGGATATTGGGCTTCTACCAGCACCTCCCCTACACTAACCCAATAACGGATGAAATACAAGCCATCCAATGAGGGCTCCAGCTCGCCAAACACCACAATATTAGTAAATTTGAAATTGAATCTGATTCTCTGGCTGCTATTAAAATCCTTCAAAAGGATCACCCTTTGTACCATGACCTTGTTGTTGAGTGCAGGACATTGCTGATGGACCTGGGAGAAACACCCCCAATGCAGGAATTTATAGAACAAAATCTAGTGGCGGATCGACTAGCTAATGAGGGCTTAGCCATTTAATTTATAGAAAAGCTGATCTCTGCATCAATGCCACCTTCTTTTGTATTAAGCTATCTTCTAGATGATATCAGTGGGAAAACTTTTAGACGTGTTGTTAAACACCATATTTTGGGTCCTATGGAGACCAGTGAAAACTATTTATCATGCCCACAGGGTTGGGATATGGCCCTGACTAAATCTTTTGTTACTTCTATGAACAAAAGGAGTGTTAACCCTCTCCCTTCCGACTAAACTCAATACAACTGCTACTCTTATTGACCAAAGAAAATATACCATATATAGTGAATATCTGCTTTATCATATATAGTGAATATCTACTTTATCATATATTGTGTATGTCTATTTATGGAAAAGTTACAAATCCCAAGGTTAGTTTTTCCCTAAAAATAAAGGAGTTTTATTTTATTGTAATTCATCCCTCAGTAATCCCTCAAGAAAAATAAGAATTACTTTCTCTTCTCTGTATTTTTCTCCTTCTTTCTTTGTATTTCATAACACGTTATTAGCATGAGACTCTACCAAACAAGATGAAATTATAAATCTATAGGTAATTTTAAGGTTAGTAATTCCTTATGTTATCTATCTTTTGTTACTAATAAGATAATTATTGTTGAATTTGAGAAAAAGTAATTGGTTTGGAACCATTTATGTTTTAAATTTATTCTTCAAGAATAATATTATCAAAAGGGATGATAATATGTTGGGTTTAAGTCCCATCGATTTATGCCTAAGACGCCTTTATATGGGTAAGACGTTGAGTTTGAATCTCAATGCACCATATTGATGATATTATGATGGCTAAGATAAAATAATGTATTTTTAATGAAAAATCATGAAATATGTCCCATTGAATATGCTCCATTCTATGAAGTGAATGTGGTAGCAATATATGGTAAGTCCGAAATATGACAACTTACTTCATTTTTGAAGTGTATATGTGATAGCAGTGCATAATATCACAATTTCATTCTTGAAGTGTATGTGATAGCGGTGCATAATATTTCTGAAAGAAGACAAGTGACTGAATGCACGAATATATGCGTGGAAGGACAATATGATAATGATCTTCAAGAGTGATGATATTTTCACACACATATTATGATCATCAGATATTTTAGAGAAAAATTCTCTACAGTATATGTACGCCTCAATTTGCTCTTTGCTCTTGAAGTAGCAATATCATAAAAGAGGTTATAAGCTATCATAATTTGATAGGCTTAAGGCACTATTATATTCCATTCATGGGGAATGAGAAACTTATTAATGTAAACATGCACTTGATTATGATGGTATCCCAACCCACCCCCGAAAGAGGCTGAATAATTGAGAAGAGTTATTTTAAAATCTACTTTCAAAGTAGTAAATTTGAAATTTATTCATGTAATAGTAAATCTGAAATTTACTAAAGCAAAAAAATACATGTCATGGCAAACTTGGAGTTCACTAGTATAAAAGTTCATAAATTTACATAAACGATTGCGACATTACAAAGATGTGCATAATGAGTATTGAACATATATTGAAGAATTAGAAAATTCTTCATTACTTTTGATGTTACTTGTTCTCATGATAAGTTGGTTGGACCAATTTATTTTGGGATTGGATCCCTTAAAATATGAAAAGTATAAAAGGCGAATAAGAGCCCATTCACCTATAATGTGATATGTTGTAAAGATGCATCAATAAGATGATTACATGTACATTTATTGTCAACCTGAAGTTTGATATTCATAAAGTTGCTTGTTCAATAAAATTGAGTTAAGAGCATAACTTTCAGATTGTATAATTAAGATAATTTATCTTGATGATGGTGTTTTAGCATCAAATACCTTCAATAAATAGCTAAACCATTGCTGATGAGAACAAAGCTTTATGTGTTGGTCTGAAGTATGATATGTTGCATACAACAAGAAGTGCATGCATTAGATCAATAAATTATGATTATTTCTTTCCTCTCAATTGGTTCAAGGTCAGGAACCAACTATTTCATCTAATAGTTTTGATATACATGACAACTAATAAATATACCATGATGTACAAAGATGTATTCCTCAAAGAAAATGGAAGATGTATGTTAGTTTTCCTAACATAAGGAGGGGGGGCTTATAAGTAGGTATGAAATATGTTAGGAATTATCGTCAGATCCTTATTCAAAAGATAATTCAAGTCAAATGCTAAAAACATCTCATATTTAGCTGCAAGTGCTCCTATTTTGTGTCCCTAAAGGACAAAGTCTATGCATATATGAAGTGTGGTAGGCCAATCGATTCCAAATAAAATCTTGAAAAGAATAAGGAGCAAATAATCATAGTAAGAAGGCAATGTGCTCTTGAAGATCCTACAACATAACACTTCATGAAACCTTATGAGAGGTTTAGGTACCTGAAAATAATGAAGTAATGAGATTTCAAAATGTTATGCCATACTGTGAATTGATACAAAATGATATATCATCAATGATATCTTTGATACAATATTGATGCAATATTGTAAAAGATTACGAGGATCCAAATTTTACGTTTATTTAAGTATGCTGACGTAGAAACGTTTATCAAGTAACCTGAAAGGATGCATTTTGATAAGCGTAAAACTTATTTGATTTGCAGTCCAGACACTTAAAGATGTTACGCTTGACATGTTGGATATTATCACTTGACAAAAATCCCTATTAAAATCCCTAAATAATTCAAAATGCCTGAAGCATATAAAGTTTCTGAGAAACTTCTTATTATTCTTATAAGGGATAAATTGATGGTTTGAATATTATTGAAACTCTTGGAGAGTTTCCTAAAATAATAGATTATTTGCTGAAATAAGAAATATATCCATCTGAATTGGTTATAAATTACCATATCTTAGTGCAATTGGTGCACTCATGTATCTTGCAAATACTACAAGGCTTGATATAGCCTTTTCAGTTAATTTGTTAGCAAGGTTGCAGTTCCGATCTTATTGGTCATCTTGATGTTGGGTACTTATTTTACCAGAAAAAAGCTCGATCTCAAATAAGCTATGTGTTCATATGTGGTGGTACTGCCATATCTTGGAGATATACAAAGCAGTCTATCATAGTCACTTCATTGAATCATGTTGGGATAATAGTTATTTATGAAGCAAGCCGAGAATGTGTATGGTTAAGGCATAATATATCTCATTCGAGAAAAATATTATTTGAAATATGACAATATACCCACAATCTTATATGAAGATAATGCAGCATGCATAGCATAACTTAAGGGAGGAGCCATAAAAGGAGATAGAACGAAGCATATTTCGTCAAAGCTTTTTTACATACATGAGCTCCAAAAGAATGGTGATATTAACATGCAGTAGATTCGTTCAAGTGACAATGTGGTTGATTTATTCACCAAGTCTCCATCAATAACAACTTTCAAGAAAATGGTACACAAGATCGGAATGCAAAGGTTTAAGCATATTCTCATTAAGGGGAGTTAGTACGCGCTGTACTATTTTTCTCTTACGAGGTTTTATCCCACTGGGTTTTCCTTGTAAGATTTTTAATGAGGTGACATTTATGCATATTATCTATCAATTAGACATTCAAGGGGGAGTGTTATAAATGTACCATATATAGTGAATGTCTATTTTATCATATATAGTGAGTACCTACTTTACCATATATTGTGTATGTCTATTTATGAAAAAGTTACAAACCTCAAGGTTAGTTTTTCCCTATAAATAAAGGTGTTTTCCTTCATTGTAATTCATCCCTCAATAACCCCTCAAGAGAAATAAGAATTACTCCCTCTTATCTGTATTTTTCTTTTTCTTCGCTTTATATTTCATAACAGGGATGACAATGTTATGATTAATGTTGGGTTTAACAATGAAAAAAAGTTATAGTCAATTAATTATTAATGAAGGATGGGTGAATTTTAGTGTTATGTATTTGAACAAATTTTAATCATTCGAAAGTTTTATGAAAGGGAAAGACCTTGAAAAATTATCTTGCATTTGGATCTTTCAGTTGAGTTGTGTGTATGCTCCTAATTGAATATTTGTTGATTGTTATTTGGACATGCTTGAAATTAATGATATTTAGATTATTGAGATTTGTATAAATAATTATTAAAAGTTTACCCGATGAAATTGTCTTGTGACTTTAAGTGTACTTGTAAACTTAGTACATCATATTGTATCTTGAGAGATAGTGTGAATTTGATAAAATATACCTAATATGGTTATGTAGGATTGGGTGCCATGCTGGTACAAATATGATATTGATATTACTTGTTTATGGAGGATCGGGTACCACGCCGGTACGTATATGTATATTGAAATTACTTGTTTATAGAGGATCAGGTACCACTCTTGTACGGATATACATATTGATATTACTTGTTTATGGAGGATCGGGTACCACATTGGTATGAATATGATATTGATGTTACTTGTTTATGGAGGATCAAGTATCACGTCGGTATGCATATGATATTGATATTACTTATTATTTGGGATCAGATACAACACTGGTATAGTACATAAACATAGATTGTTCCTGCAGGTCATGACTATTTTGGAAAAAATAAGTCCCATAACATGTGTGTACATATTTGTGTTGAATTTGAGAGATTGTATGGGTTATTGAGCATATAGCGAGCTAATGGTATTCTAATTGTGAGTTTTAGAAGGATGTGATTGTTATTTATGATATTGTTGTTGATTCTGTGGATGTTTATAGTATGGTTGGTACTCTTGATGGTTATGTGGCTTGTTTGAGAGTATTATTTGACCTGTTATTGTTATATTATTGATTCATTGGATATTTTTTATGTGACGAAGCCTGCCTACTTGTTATTTGATTTATGTTGTGTACATGCTATTAAATTGAGTTGGCCTATTATACCTACTAGTACATGGTGGTTTGTACTGATACTTCCCTGTACTTTTTTTTTATTGAGTGTAGAAAGTGTTCCAGAGGCTCAAACTTAACCTAACTACTAGAGTTTGATAGCAGATCGTAATTCAAGGGTGAACACTCCGTCTCCAGGCTGCCATTGGTCACCCTATTTGTTCTTGTCCATCTTTTGGGCAATGAAACATTCTTTATTTATTTTATTTTTGCATATCTCTTTTAGACATGATCTTTGTTAGGAGTTTATGTACGATGACTTTTGGGTCTTGGGGATTTCAGTGAGTAGCTTGTTGATTTTTCATTGATAATAATTAGCTCCTGATTATTGTTATTAAGTTGGTTTAATGATAATATTGTTTAATATTAACTAAGTGATTGAGTAATGGTTCGATTTAGATGGTTGTCCCACAGGAAGATTAGTGCGGGTTCCACTTATGGCTTTTTGGATTGTGACAAAGTTGCTATTAGAGCCCTAGTTTCATCGATCTAGTCGTATAAGAACATGTACAGTAGAGTCTTGCGGAATGGTATAGAGACATCTGTACTTTTCTTCGAGAGTCTATAGGACACTAGACAAATTCAAATTCTTCTTTATTTCATGCTATTACTTGATTTCAATTGGTATATGATGATTCTAATTGGTATCTGACTTCTTTCACTCTTATTATTGTAGATGGTAAGAACACAAACAAATGGAGCAAGATTTAAGGTGCTTGAACCGGCTACTGTAGCTGCAGTTCGAGCTAGAGAACAGGCATGGGAAGGAAAATGAAGAGGACAGATAGCTATGCCCACTAGGGGTAGAGCTCAGGCTGTGAGACCAACTAGAGATAGGCCAGCATCTCCTCGCCATATGAGGATATACCTGGGATGACAGAGGATGGAGTGATTCCAGTACCGAATGATAGAATGCCGGTTTATGATGGGGTTGCACCAGTTCAAGGAGGTGTAACTCAGATTCAGATTACTTCTGCTGTGATTCAATAGGTTTTAAGTTTTCTAAGTGGTTTGGAAGGAACAGGGACTATGCCCGTAGTACCCGCAGTTCAACATCCAAGGTTACAATATGCTTCTACTATAGCTCCTCAGATGGAAGAAGCGACAGGGTCAGATATTTTTTTGAGACAGGTAGTAGGTTTGGTGATGGCTGGAGATGAGCATAATTTATTCTGTAAGTTCATCAATATGAAGCCTTTTGTTTTTTATGGAACTAAGTTTGAGGATACCTACGAGTTTCTTGTTGACCATCATGAGAGGCTTCACAAGATGGGTGTGGTGGAGAGTATGGTGTAGAATTGGTTACTTTTTAGTTTCATGAGGATGCTAAAATGTGTGGAGAGATTATGTAGAGTGTAGGGATGCAGGTTTACCTCCTTTTACTTGGACTCAGTTTTTCTATTAAAGTACATGCCTCATACTTTGAGAGATATAAAAATAAATGAGTTTACTAATCTTAAGTAGAGGAATATGTTAGTTGTGCCTATGAGGCCAAATTCCGTTCATTGTCTCGGTATGCATCTTACTTGTTGAAAACTGAGAAGAAGAGGATTCATCTTTTTATGAAATGTTTGAGTAAAGGTCTCCAAAGTTTTGCTCTTCTATGACATCTCTAAGTAGGTTTTTCTAGGAGATGGTTGATTTTGTCAAGAAGGTGGAAGGCGTAAGACAAGAAGGTTATGCCAAGGCATTAGAAAAGAAGGCTCGCAGAGGAGGCAGTTTCAATAGTTCTTATTATAGGGGTCAAAGTTCACAAGGATACCCTGCCTGCCCCATTCAGTTAGTGATACAGGTGTCTGTTGGTGGTTCATCAGGAGCTAGCCAACCATTCTTAGACTTTGGTGGTTACCTCGCTTTATCTTCATCAGCCTAGTGCCCTACCTTGGATCGTATATGTTATGAGTGCGGTGGAGTTGGCCATATCAGGAGGTTTCGTCCTAATGTGAGGTAGTTTGGTTAGTCTAGCCACCACAAGGCTCCTAGAGCTATAGTTTCAGCAGGTAGGAGAGGATGTAATAATGGTAGAGTTCATCTACAAGGTGTTCGTGGTGGTCATCAGGAAGGTAGGGGTGGTACTCATCCCCATTCAGGTGGATCTTAGCATAGCAGTTGTTATATTCAGACTGGTGGTAGGGCTCTGTAATACCCTAAAAAATCCAAACCAATATTAGAGCCATGTACCAAGCTCATGCAGAGTACATCATGGTTATTTTATAGTTTTATGAGTAGGTTAGATGTATATTAAGGCTTCAAATAAATTCCAACTATCAGACGAATCAAAACATTTCTTACCGATTGAATTCTTGAGAAGGATATTGGTATAGTCAACTTTAAACAAGCATATATCTCATTATACTTGGAATTTTTGATCTCATGACCTATCAACAGATAGATAATTGAATTATCTTTCCAATGATAGCAATTTTACCTAAATCCAATATTGGAGCAAAGAGTTATTCCTATTTTACTCCAGCATGTCAGGCTGGAAACAGTGTGACGACTCGTGGTAGCTTACCACATTTGTGATACCCTACCACGAAGGTCGTCAGCCTTAGGCAGAAACCAGCTCCTAAGTGATAACATTCGTGGTAGCTTACCACATTTGTGACACCCTATCACGAAGGTCGTTAGCCTTAGGCAGAAACCAGCTCCTAAGTGATGACATTCATGGTAGCTTACCACATTTGTGATGCCCTACTACTAAGGTCATCAGACTTAGGCAGAAACCATCAATTCCAGCTTCTGTGTGATGATATTTTTTGACGGCTTACCACATTTTTGACGCCTTGTCACAAATGTCGTCAGCTATTATTTTCAGCAACTAGGAATTTATTTCATAAGGGTATTTTGGTATTTTTCTTCACCTTCCATGACTGATAACCCTAAAGAGGCATAATTTTTCCCATTTTTCTTCAGTTAAGCATCTTAAAAACCCGCTCTTAAACTCTCAACCACAAGATTAGGGTTTTCTCTCAAGATCATCTCCTTAAGAGCAAGCCTAAGGAATTCTTCAAGAACCTTCAGAAACATTAGATCTCCTTCAAGATTCAATCACTAAGGTATGCATATTGTTCATCTATGGATCCAATCCATTCATAGAGCTCAAGAACCGTGTTTTAAATATTATTTGGTAAACTTTTTGTGGTGATATGAGTATGTACATGTTGACGATTGTTGTTCAAGTTTCAATATGGTGTCTAAAGGTGTTTTCATGGAACATATATGTTTGTTAATTGAAAACCATGAACTTTAGGTGGTTTAATATGGTGCAAGTATGAAACCCACCTATGCCTTAAAGAATGCATGCAAGGTGTTTGATGAAATGCTTAGGATGCTAGAAATTCATATTTGTATGGTTCTATGATGTCTAAATGACAAATTCATGTTAGCTATATACTTTAATATGAATTCCATGCTTTTCATGTGTTGCTATTGTGGTGGTATGAAACATGCAAGATAATGGAGATATACAATATGTACACGAAATATATCCATGCATTCCCTACAATGTTTAAGATGTTGAATAACTATATGAAATATGATATCCCCTACTTATGATATTATGAATTGTGGACTCAAATCTTATGATCAAGTCATGTCATGTGTGTCAGTTTCCTTCTATCGAGTCCTGGAGATATTCGTACCCGAAAAACATAGTTTTGTGCCTAGAGCCATGTCATGTTGTCATGATAATCTCAGTCAAGCTATAATCTATAGAACTCAGTCAGTCATATGACTCAGGAAACCTCAGAAATCTTATGATCCCAGTTAACTCTCAGATAATAGTACTACTCCGTCAGTCAATGAAAGTGAGTTAATCTATCCATGTACAGTCAGTTGAATCGTGTTTAGTCTTTTCAGATGGGAGTAGAAGTTAACACCGAGTGAACTCAAGGATGGGGACTTACCTACTAGTTTAGGGTGTGTTTCTTAGCAGTCATCCTTATGTTCCAGAACTACGTAGCCAGCGTAGGTTGAGACATCTTAGCCTATTAGATTAGGGTTGATGAGGTGGCTTAACTTGTTAGTTTAGAGTTCCACAGTTCTCACTTTGAGTACCTGCCAGATAAGGGTCACTCACAACTGTCCTTACCAGTGGCATGATATTGATGTCCCTCTAGTCGGGGCAGAGATTGGACCCCAGCTTAGCCATAATGGTATACATGAGGCATGTCGATTAAATAACTACCTCCCACAGTTTTAGTATCAGTCTC
>NC_061117.1:128251046-128255222 GCF_002878395.1 Capsicum annuum
GGCATGTCGATTAAATAACTACCTCCCACAGTTTTAGTATCAGTCTCAGTAAAAGAACTTAGACAGTTTTTCAGATATCAGTATACCAGGACTGTTAGATTTAGTCAAATTCAGTTATAGCACAGGACTCAGGGAGTTCTACCAGATTTAGGACTGTCAGACACAGTCGTTCATGTTATCAGAACTAAAGTTCCAGTCATGTATTAGCATACAGATCTAGCTACCATGTACTTACGATCTCAGTTACTATGTATGTATATTTTTACTTTTACGTTCATATCAGTCAGTCAATTAGCATTATTCATGCATGTAAACCTTTTACATTAGCTTACCTCACTTGCATACTCAGTAATCTAGTTGTACTGATGCATTTGTGCTATGGTGCTTTCTTTTCATGTTACACTATAGGTTCAGAGACATGAGCTCCAGACCAGCAGTAGCAGTAACATTTCCAGTCGCAGAGATTCAGTGAGTCCTCTTCATTTGAGGACGACATTATTTTATTTATTCATTATTATTTTAGCCAGTTATCAATTTACAGGGTTAGTTGGAGACATGTTCCTTCAACTCCTTATTTCAGACAGTACTTAGAGGTTTTAGGATTTATGCTCAGATTTAGCTTTCAGATTCAATTTTCAGTTATTATGGATATCTTTCACCCACACTGATGTTACTATTTTATAGGTTCTTTATTCAGTTGAACCTTATGGCCTATTGTGTATGTTTTCCACTTTATTATGTCATTAATTATAGTTTACAAGTACAGATATCAGTCATGGGTTAGCTTGTGGTCCCTCGGGGTCATAAGCACCGTGTAGCATTTTGATTCAGAAAATCGGGGCGTTACAAACTTGGTTTCAGAGCCTAAGGTTCAATAGAGTCCTAGGAAGTTTGAAAGACACATCTAGTAGAGTCTTGTACATGGGTGTGTTGCGCCCCACATTTATGTACAGGAGGCTATATGATATTTTAGGAACAGTTCCCTTTCTTCAGTATTCATGTCGTGCTAGTAAGCATAATTCCAAGTCAGTCTCTCAGTCTAATCCGCTCTTCTCTTATTTTAGAAACATGCCTCCAAAGAGAAGAAATCAGCCAGCTCCTTAGCCCGAAGATCCTTTGGGCGAACATGTTTCTCATGTAGAGTTTAGAACCGTATTTACCGCTCTTGCTCAGTCTGTTGCTATCCAAAATGAACGACTAGCAGTCATTCCGGCCAACCCAGTGGCCAATTTAACAACAGCTAGGATTCGGGACTTCACACGAATGAACCCTCCGTCCTTCTTTGGGTCTAATCTAGATGAGGATCCTCAGGAATTCGTTGACCAATTCCAGAAGGTCATTGATATCATGGGAGTCACTTATTCTCAGAGTGCTGAGTTAGCCACATACCAATTATAAGATGTCGCTCACACTTGGTACAAGCAGTGGTTAGTAGAAAGGTTAGGGGATGTAGGTCCTGTTGAGTGGGAAGAGTTTGTCACGGCTTTCTTAGACAGATTCTTTCCCCAAGAACTGAGAGAGGTCAAAGTTCTTGAGTTCATCAATCTCAGGTAGGGAAATATGATAGTTAGAGAGTATTCTCTTAGATTTACGCAGCTAGATAAATATACCCCTCATGTGGTTGCAGACAATAGGGTTAAGATGAGCAAGTTCGTGTCAGGGGTGAATGATAGTGTGGTAAATAAGTGTAGGTCTGTGATGCTAAATAGTGATATGAATTTAGCCAGGATCATGACCCATGCTCAACAGATAGAGGAGTAGAAGGTTAAGACTAGGGAGAGACAGAACAAGAGAGTAAGAGCAGGCAGTTTCAGTTTTGCTCACCCAAATCAGAGGGAGGAAATTATTTGTAGTTTCATCCTACGTTAGTAGTTCTAGCCCCTTCTTCCGCTAGTGCCCCAGTGCCGAAGTTCAGGGACGGAAATAGAGACAAAGCACCAGGATCTAAATCTCAGGGCAGTGTGAGCAGCGCCCGAACAAACCCCCTTGTCAGACTTGTGGTAAGAACCACACGGGTATTTACAGAGCCGGTAGTGATGTCTATTTTGGTTGTGGCAAGCAAGGCCATAGGATTAGGGAGTGTCCTCAGCCAGGTCCTCAGGGTCAGTAGAATCGTTCCATAGCTCAGTTCGGTCACTCGAACCAGCAGAGTGCCACTTCCAGTGCTACTAGTGGGCAACGCCTAAACAGACTCTATGCTCTTCAAACCTGACAGGATCATGAAAATTCTACTGATGTCGTTACTGGTACGTTACAGATTTTTCATGTTCACGTTTATGCTTTGCTAGACCCAGGTGCATCCTTGTCTTTTGTCACTCCATACATAGCAAGCGATTTTAGAATCAGTCTCGAAATTTTAGTAGAGCCCTTTTCAGTCTCTACCCCAGTGGGTAAAACCATCATAGCTCGACGGGTATACAGGAACTGCTCGATTATGATATTTCAGAAATCAACGTCAACAAATTTAGTCGATTTAGAGATAACTGATTTTGATATCATTCTCGGCATGGATTGGCTTCATTATGATATGCCATAGTCGGCTGCAAAAATAGGATAGTTTAGTTTCAGTTCCCGAATGAGTCCGTCCTAGAGTAGAAGGGTTGCACTTCGCCTTTTAGGGGTCAGCTTGTTTTCTACCTTTGGACAAGGAAAATGATTTCTAAGGGGTATGCGTATCATCTCATGCATGTTAAGGATTCCAGTTCTGAATCTCCCAGTCTTGAATCAGTCCTAGTGATTAATGAATATTCATACGTCTTTCTCGAAGATCTTCCAGGCATTCCTCCCAAAAGGGAAACAGACTTCCGCATAGACCTTCTCCCAGATACTCAACCTATTTCTATTCCACCATACAGAATGGCATCAGTAGCACTCAAGGAACTAAAAGATCAGTTGAAGGATCTCTTAGATAAGGGATTCATCAGGCCCAGTATATCCCCATGGGGTGCGCCAGTCTTATTCGTGCGCAAGAAATATGGTTCTCACAGAATGTGTATTGATTACCGTCAGCTCAACAAAGTCAGTGTCAAGAACAGGTATCCGCTGGCTAGGATAGATGACTTGTTTGACCAAATTTAGGGTGGCAGTTATTTATCCTAGATAGACCTCAGATCAGGCTATCATCAGCTCAGAGTTAAAGAATGTGACATTCCGAAGACAACTTTTCGTACTCGGTATGGTCACTTTGAATTTCTAGTCATGTCCTTTGGTCTTACCAATGCCCCTGTAGCTTTCATGGACTTGATAAACCGGGTGTTCAAGCAGTACTTGGACATATTCGTCATAGTCTTCATAGATGATATTCTGGTCTATTCTCGCATAGAGCGTGATCATTCAGACCATCTCATAATTGTTGTTCAGACTCTCAGGGATCACCAGTTGTTTGCCAATTTCAGTAAGTGCAAATTTTGGCTAAGATCAGTAGCATTCCTTGGCCACATTATTTCTGGTGATGGCATTGGAGTAGATCCTCAAAAAACCAAAGCGGTAAGAAACTGGCCTCGCTCTATCTCTCCATTAGATATTTGGAGTTTCTTGGATTTGGCTGGCTATTATTGAAGGTTTGTCGAGGGATTTTCTTCTATTGCATCTCCTATTTCCAGATTGACTCAGAAGAAGGTCAAGTTTTAGTTGTTAGAACCTTGCGAGAAGAGTTTTCAGGAGTTGAAGACTCAACTCACCTCAGTTCCAGTTTTAGCACTTCCCGATGGTTCCAATGGATTCATAGTATATTGTGATGCATCCAGAGTAGGTTTAGGTTATGTCCTCATGCAGCATGGTAAAGTCATAGCCTACGCCTCCAGACAGTTAAAGCCCCATAAGAAGAATTATCCTACTCATGACCTTGAGTTAGCAGTAGTTGTCTTTGCCTTAATGATTTGGAGGCATTATCTAAATGGTGTTCATGTAGACGTCTTCACATACCATAAGAGCCTTTAGTATGTCTTTTCCCAGAAAGATCTTAATTTTTGTCAGAGAAGGTGATTAGAACTCTTGAAGGATTATGACATGAGTGTACTTTATCATCCTGGCAAGGCTAATATAGTGGCCGACGCACTCAATAGACTGTCCATGGGTAGTGTTTTCCATGTTGAGGATAGTAAGAAGAAATTAACTCAGGAGATTCATCAGCTTTCCATACTAGGCATTCATTTAGTCGACTCTTCTGAGGGTGGT